>NW_019173337.1:5066-41970 GCF_001773325.1 Penicillium arizonense | reverse complement strand
ATAGTATTCCGCCATCAAGAATGCTCCTGTCCCAGCCGATTCACCCGGAAGTGACAGTTTCTCTAACGGCTTAATGGTATTCTTCATTGCTTCGGTACCCTGGTATCTTGCGCGTCAGCTAGGAGAAGGAGGACTATATTTGACCTTATTTATTGCCCTCTTCACAACTATTCCCGTGATAATGCTTTTTTGGTCCGTTTCCTCGTCACTCTCTCCACGCAAGAATGAAAAGGTCAAGTACGCAGGTCGTCCTGTTGAGTATTACCTGGAGTTCCACGACGAGTTGGACCGGGCCACATATCGTGGCAAACACAAGATCCCTATGGAAACATTCTACGAAAAATATTTCAATGGCGATGTCTCCTTCAAAGATGATGCCTTGGAATGCCTCGAATACCGTCATGATTGGGCAAATTTCAAATTCACAATGGGTCTTTTCAAGCACTTCCTCGTGAGCTTTATCCCGCAGCTACTAATACACAATCGCTCTCAAGGTAAGGCTGAGATTTGGATCTGTTTATGGTACCGATACTCAAATTTTAATACTTAGATGAAGAGCAAGTACGTGGTCACTATGACCGTGGGGATGACTTTTACTCATGGTTTTTGGGCCCGCGTATGATTTATACCTCAGGAATTGTCAGCGACATTCATACCGAGGAAACGCTGGAGAAACTTCAGGATAATAAATTGGCCATAGTCTGTGAGAAGATCAACCTCCAAAAAGGAGACGAAGTCCTCGACCTAGGCTGCGGATGGGGTACACTGGCGAAGTATGCTTCGGTCCACTACGGCGCCAGAGTCACAGGCATCACACTTGGTCGCAACCAGACTCTTTGGGGAAACAAGAGGCTAAGCGAAGCTGGAATTGACAAGTCGCAAAGCCAAATCTTTTGCTCTGACTACCGTGATTCCCCACGTGCTAGTGGTGGCAAAGGCTATCAGAAAATCACATGCCTTGAGATGGCAGAGCACGTCGGTGTCCGCCACTTTTCATCATTTTTAGGCCAGGTATACGATATGCTTGAGGATGATGGGGTGTTCTTCCTCCAAATTGCCGGTCTCCGCAAGCCCTGGCAGTACGAAGATCTTATTTGGGGCCTTTTCATGCATAAATATATTTTCCCTGGTGCTGATGCCAGCACACCTTTGGGTTTTGTGGTTGGTCATCTGGAAGCTGCTGGCTTTGAAATCAAGAGCATTGATAACATCGGTGTTCATTACTCTGCCACTCTTTGGCGCTGGTATCGTAACTGGCTCGGTAATCGTGAGAAAGTCGAAGCCAAATATGGAGCGAGGTGGTTCCGCGTTGGTCTTCCCTGTTCTCTCTGTTCCTTCTTGACTTTGAATTAATAATTTACAGATTTGGGAATACTTCCTTGCCGCCTCCACCATTACCTCTCGACAGGGCGGTGCCACATGCTGGCAGATCACCCTTGTTAAAAATATTAATTCAACTCATCGAATTGAAGGCCTTGGTACACAGTTTGGAATTAATGGCGCACTCCAGGCTGCTATTAACCGCACCGGGGCCCTAGCAAGTAGCCATTTGAAATGACCAAAAGCTTGATATGTCCATATACTTATCGGACTTAGCGCGCACTATTCGCACCTTTCACTAAGTGAGGAAGGTGAGGAATCGTTGAGTAATCAACGGGGTTTTGTCTTGGTCCCCAGATGATATCATTTATCATATTACTGGAGCAAAAGAAGGAATGAAGAACGCATGAGAACTTTTGGAATCCAACACACTAGTGGGATAATCGAACTTTACAAGATGCAAAAAAAGAAAAAGAAAAAGAAAAAGTTGAGTTTTGTGAGACTGGCAGAACATAATGATCCATAATTTGCATTACCTAGATACAACTCTATCATCATGTGAGTGAATATTCTTCACAGATGTTGATGGCTACGGATGTATCGCTCGTAAATGAGTCAGTGAGAGTCTCCTAGGGAGTAATTTTATTGGGGTTGCCTCATGTGATGGACGCGAAGCAACATCGAGCTTACTGAGGGGTTTCTTCCATCCTGCAATTGCCGCACGGGAGTCAGTTGCTCGCCTTTGCAGGTAGCTCATCTTGTCTCACGCAATCAAGACTCGATTTTGTTCTTCCATAATCCCTTCATATACCTGACGGGTACGGTATAATGCTTTTCCGTATAAGACCTCAGCGACAGGTGAGCCGTTACGGCCAACTTGGAGTATATGTTCCTTATCCCTCTTGACCGCGCGAGGTCACCAATAAAATAATACATAATTTTCTGCAAAGATAGAGCAAACAACCAGAAGGACTCAAGCCATTGAACGGGGCCTTGGCTTGCTATCTGAGTTGTCAGGCATGGCGGCGTACCCTACAAGAAGAGTGGCTGACTGGATGGAGAATGGAGTCAGCTTGTGAGCTCAATAGAAATAACCAAACAATTTTGAATGTAACTAGATCCCTCTTGCTTTATCCGAAAAGGAAAGCTCACCCTTACCGCTACCTCTACTAACGACACGTCACCTCAAGTACCCTACGTATTGGAAGCAAGAAGACAAATAAAGTTCTAATCGGCACCTCTGTAACTACAAGTCTCGGATGAAAGTATTATCTATTATGATCGACCACATCTTTAAATAGGTAAAATCCCCATTTATTAATCAGGCCAGCCAGGTCGGTTGAAAACTCTTCTCCTTGCCCACTCTTCTTTCGCACGAGAGTAATCTACACGACTGAAAAATGCATTATTATCCTGCGTTTCCGCGCTCAACACACTTTCGGACAAGGATTCTGTATGCCAAGATTTCTCATAATGAGTCCCATCACGATTTGGTTGCGCACGAGGCATTGCCACTAAACAAGTGTGGTATCAATTCGTCCAGCGTGCTGCTACGTCCAGGTGAGGACGCGCTCTCCTGGTTTTCAACATCTTGCACCACGACTCACTATAAGTAGATACCTTTATGATGATAATAGCATGGTGGATAATCTTCATACTCATTTTGACTTATATCATTGGAATAGGACTTGGACTGCAAAGTGAGTCGTGCGACATTAATAACGCGTGATTGCTAGGGGGCTGAGAGTCGAACTAAATAACAAATAGGTTCAATAGCAGCTGCATTTGAAGTATCTCCACAAAGCAGCGCTGTCAATAATGGCCGAAAATATCTTTCTATTATTATCAATTTGGTGATAGGTCTTATTTGTCTGAGGGCTATAATTGCTGCTTTTTATGTTTCAATGGCAATCGCAACGGGAGGCTCGGTGGACGGAAGTCAAATGATGAGATCAATCAATAATTTATTTCTTTGATGGAACTTCCACCAATCTTTTTGACTCCCAAAACGGCCTTCAAACACAAAACAGCGCTCGATGAAGCAAAGTTTAGATATGATCTCACCTATCAATGCCAATATGTAAATTACTTGCTCGTGTCTATACTTACAGGGGGATGATATGATCCTAGTAATAGCCGGCCTTGGGCTGTCAAGTTTGGAGAATACCTACCAAGCGATGACAATCTTTGTGGCATCAAAGGAAGGATATAAACCAGGTTGAGTATACCATATACGGCGTCTTGACCACGACTTAAAACAACCACAGGACTAATCTTTGTAGGACTATCGCGGAAGAGCGAGCGACGTGGGAGTCAAGCGGGCGGATACTTAATTCTCCCTTCGGCCATCAATTCCCGTATTCGGCCCACATACTTTGTGACTACTTATGGGGTCGCGAACGGACGTATTTCCGATTTCTATTTCACATAGCATTGTAGTTATCGATGATCGATATGGTGTCGTCGAATAGAGTCGCCAGCGCAAATTCTAACAGTTTCATTTGCCCCTCACATCCCCACAATCTTGTGGCTGGCTGAAGCTCGACGATCGTGCCTAGATGTAGTCAGAATTTCCGCAACACTTTTAGCGAGGCTCAGCTGGAAGTGGGTATGAGTAGCTAGATATTCGAGAATCTGAAGATCACTAGCGGTGTGCACATTTTCCTTTCTAATAATGCTTTGAACAATCCGGGAAAAATCAGGCACACAAGCGGTGAGGCTAGATGTGAAGCCGGCCAAAAACCAGTGGGCCCCAGACTACAAGGGTATTGTATCGTTAACGTCCTGGTCATACAGTACGAATGGATCAATGGATGGATGGATGATCTCATTTACCCCGACTCTCGCCGAAGTTGAAGTCCTGAATTGAGGGACAAGTGTGATCATTTTTCTTAATCTATAAGAAAAGAGCCAGGTGCTTATAGTCGCAGTAGGCTAGTAGCTCACCTCTCCACTGCTTAGTGGAGTGGCCGCCTGTTAAGCAGCCACTCCTATAGGTAGACCCCTCCCCCAACCCGTCCACGGAAACCCGAACCACGACCCAAAGCGGTACCCGTACAACCCGCACTAGGCCCAAAATAGTAGCATGCCAGCGAGTATAAAATAATGCTGTATCCTTGGAAACACCCCAAGGTATGGCTCTAGTATAAAATTGAATAAAATATCTAGTACAGTTCGTAGCTTTGCAGTCGTCCTGAAGGTACTGTTATCCTACCGGATGATCTTCGGTGAGGTCTATCGTCGAGCTTTGTGATCGGAGGTGGGAGCAGATTCCCGTCGTCGCCTTCTTCTTCGGCCATCACCGTCATTTATGTATTGTGACTTTATCAAAGGGTGGTTGCATCTCTGCAGCTACGCTTTCTACTGGATCCGCCTCCTC
Organism: Penicillium arizonense; assembly: GCF_001773325.1. NCBI lineage: Eukaryota > Fungi > Ascomycota > Eurotiomycetes > Eurotiales > Aspergillaceae > Penicillium > Penicillium arizonense. Next base: position 37,271 of record NW_019173337.1, on the reverse strand, counting down.
GATTGCAAGACCTCGGTCGAAAATTTTCGGTCGGGCCATCTTCGTCGTCGCTGATAGGTGCAATGTCGTCTTCTGTTGCTCTTGAAGCCTCGTTGTTTACCAGGGCCGTCTGGATTTCTGTCTCGGTCGTTAAATCTTTTAGGAGACCCAGCTGCTGCCTATCTAAAATGAATTTCTCTGAGCACGTAGACAGTATCAGATCTTGAATAATCGTCGCGTTGGGAGATCCACGGCGGTAGTGGCTGTTGTAGTTCAGAGGAATGATTGATTATCCATTACTTCTGGGGAGTACAAGAGATTATATACAACGTGAAGTCCAAGTTGATTCGAAATCAACTTGGTTCTTCGTATACATCGTGGAGGAATTATTTCCGATGATGCGGCTTACTTCCTGATCCGCACCAGCCTTATATCACAACAATAATGGCCTCGGGCCGTGAAAGGGAGGTCGGATCCGACACCTAGGGGCTGATCTTGCTGAGCCATAGGTCCATCTGAACATGGATCTGGATCGACGCGGGGACAAGGCTGAACCAATATTGGCCGTACCACATCTACTTTGAGGATTTTGAACTCATAACCACTATTATTAATTTGATTTTCTCAGATATCCTTCATATATCGCGTATTTAGTTCCGGGGCCCTTGTTGCTTGTTCGTATATGAGATGTGAGATGTGTATTCATTGGTTGGCCCTCGCAAAGATATATTGTGAGCTGAATGGGCCGAGGAATAGCGCCAATTTCCGTAACAGTGGACACCCTCTCGCGGTAGATTTTACCACTACTTACAATTCGATGTGAAGGACGAGGGATCAGAAAGAAAGAATAAAAAAAAAAAGAAAAAAAGGAATTGCCTCATTGTGTGATGGTGACATCAACCAAATGTAGGGATGCACGACGACCAAATCGCCCATTGACCCGACCCTCTGTCCCTAATCAACTCACATTCTACATACCTCCTCATTTTGACCATACCATACACCATGCCGACGCTGACGTTAGAACAGATTTGTGGGCTCCGTTCAGCCGGAAACTTTTCCGGAGGCTCTGCTCTACTGTTGCTATTCCTTTCGAGGTCCTCGGCTAGCGCCAGGTGACACCCAGCATCGCGAACGCGAAAGGCTCACAGACCCTGTTGCGCCCCTGTTGCGCCCAGCCTTGCCGAACTCGGGACTTATCGATAAGCCACAATATTGGCGGCAACAGGAGGCCTACGACCCGAACGAATAACGAACTGAGCATGTCGTCGCGTAGGAACGCTAACCTCACCCCGGTCAGTCATTGAAGAAACGTGTGAAGAACCGTCTGAAGCAGCGCATAGTGCGCGGGCGCACTGAATCTCATATCCAAACGCTCGAGCAGCATGTTCGAGACCTCACGCCACAAAAACCCGCCCACTACCGTCAGGCTGTTCTCCGGCACAACGAGCAACTCCAGTCAGAGAGTAGAGAGCTCCGTCAAGGGTTCAAGTCCGCTGTGAATAAGATACAGCTCTGCTGGCAACGCCAGAAATTGCAGGTAAGGTCACATCAACTGAGGCAGTCGAAATGGACTAACCTCGGTACACAGATCTACCATTGCTTCTCTCTCAACCGGCACTCACCGGGGCCCTACCAGCCGCGCAGGGCACTGGACGGCCAGCATGAGAATATTGAGCATGAGATAGGATTTCAAATGGAGCGAAGGCCCAACCACAACTCTCCTATGGGGCCATTTCAAAAATTAGCGCAGGCCGAACGCAATGGGCACAGCGGTCCAGACAACTCGAACACCTCCAGCCTAAACCTACCGACCAGGGCCTATCTACACCACCGACCGCCATCCGACACACCAGACCGACATGTTCACGGGGAGATCTGGTGCAAAGAATGGCCCAAGAGACGCTGACTGGGCCACCACGCCTAAGCATCTCGTCGCTGCTCAACCCCGAGACAACGGTTAGTTGTAGCTGACCTCAATCCTTCCAATCTGCTTAGCATACCTTGGATATCTCATTTGTTCCAGATCGGGCTACGGTGCATAGCACCGTATTCGTCATTCTCTGGCGAATATCTCACACCTGAAGAACTCCGACCAGCTTCCTAAGTGGCTTAAATCATATTCGGCACGACTCATTTAAGCTCATCCTGCTGGAATGGACTCTATCCCTTGGCCACTTACGCGGGACCTGCACGCTACAGCACTCTACTAATACATTCTCTTCGTAGTTTGCTAGTCAATTGGCTGTGTGAATCCACTGGTTGTTGACTCTCGGACGGAGACTTCATCTCTGTCTTTGAGCGGCATTTCAAATGTTCTCTTGATCCACCATTTGATGAAAGCCATCTGTGGCTGGTAGGTATCACACGAACATCACTATTAGCGGGTAACCTGCACCACATTACAATGCTTACCTCGTAGTTCAGTGGTTGAGTTGTGTCTTGAATCTACACGCATTGGTTGTGTGAGTCTGGGTCACGCTGGCCTCGGTCCTCTTGTAATTGTTGTATGGCGTTGCGGCTATGAAACGTTGTGAACGGCTTCCATTTCGGTAAGCACTTCTCGCATTAAATTTGCTAATATGGTCGAATCGGTTTCTAGAAAATCCGATCAAGGGCAACAGGCCTTTGGTTGAGGGAACCAGGTTTCACAGGAACAAGAGGGAAGAGACAACATGCAACTGCATTAAAGCCTATACCATTGCTTCTCATCCTTAGTAGCAGAAAGTCGAAGAACAGTTGAAATCTGATGCCACTGTACATCTCAAGCACCAGATCAGTCATGGCGAGCATGGTCAAGTGGCCAGCCTTCAGGTGTTAGCTGCCCACAGAACTCAGGGTTGTACACGGTGCCTGTCTTGTCCAGGGTAGCCACATACCGATTGCGACCCCCACGTTTGCCATGCGTTTTATAGTGGGCATTGAGGTTGTCGCGCCGCGAGAAACTGCGTTGGCACCCAGGGACCCAGCAGACATGAGGTCTCGCTCCTGAATGGCTTGCCAGGTGACGATTCAAGCTTTTTTGGCGTTTGAATTGGCGCTTGCATCCCGAAATCCTGCAATTGAACTGCCTCCGTGGCGTGCTGGCTTGTGACCTCCGAGACCAAAATCGGAGGAATCCTGCGTGCGGATGTGATTGGGGGATTGTCGGAAGACTTGACAGGCCTCTGCAGCCTGCGTATCTTGTCCAATGTGCTGCCCTCCAAGCCGCTCTAGCCAGGGGTCATTGACATTCTGTGGGGTTGGGAAGGGGCAAGTTCCGAACAAATTAGGCGCAAGGTCAAAGTAACCAGGGGAAGCCTCCAAGGGTGAGTTCGATGGCTCCCAGATAGGCAGGTATCGAAACCAACAGACCACAGGCCGCCATCCGCAATGGCTGGAACCTGGATCAATTGGGCAACTCATGTGTCGACAAAGATGACCATGGTCTCTGCTTTGGCTGATGTGCAATGGGTGTGTCGAGCCCTGAGAGATAAAGTCACACTTTTCATGCTGGTGGAACTCCATGCTAGGCTGTTCGATTGGTATGGGATCGGTCAGGTCTTTTTGTTCGCTTCTGTCGCGGTAGAAAAGTAGTTTGTCGCTTGGGAATATCATATCCGTCTCACATGCTTCTGTTTGCAAGGATGTTGCCGTAGTTGTTGTATCATCTGTGAACTGTAGCCCACACTAAGCATGAATCGAGATTTCTGTGCCGAAAATGAGGCGAAAGTAGGAGGCATTAACCCCACTGTCAAGAGCGATGTCTGAGTACGAAAATCGATCAGTCTAGTAAGTGAGACCTAGTGTGTATAGAAGAAGGAGTGGCCCCTTGAAATAACACGGACGGAAAAAAAAAGGTAGAAAAAGTCACAAAAACTCGCACAGAAACCTACAATACCTGAATCATCGCTGCTTGCCCACCCAAATTGCTGAGTTGACCCTCCCTTCAACAAATCCTATCGAAAACGAAGTCGTGCCATTTGCTGCGCACGATTTTATTTCAACGTGGCCTCTGATGTATTGTTGACAAATACATGAACAACATATGAAGACGCCTGTTTGTGAGGCGAGATGGTCGTTGATTCAACGTTGACCAGACACCACCGGTGAGGCTGGTTCAATAAGGGATTTTGCCGCCGACAACTAGGAATTCAGCAGTCATGGGCGCCAAGCATAATACGAAATTCCCAGTCTTCCATCAGTCGTTGGTAGGGCTTTTTTAATTATTGCTCACCGGTCCTGGCCAGCCAAATGCTTTCAAATTGAGGAAATATAGTCCTTTAAATTTATGCAGCCGTCGAAGCTGTGAGACATGATTCAACGCTGCTTGAACAGCTTATTGGGTTACTAACATATTCATCAGCATGGGAATAGGGATGCTCAACAGCCGCCAATAACAAATAGCCATCAATACTCAAATAAATGACTGCGTTGATAGACCTGTACCTCTGTCGTAACACTAACGAGGTGACTACGTGTCTCTAGGTGGACTATAAGAGAGGCTATCATCCGGTATGCACTAAATTACCTTGAAATTAATTCTTCGCCCTTCACGAAATGGATGCTCCATGGAACGTACCGGACCAAAACAGTGGAGATCAGGAGCCGAGCGGACTGCCAATTCAGGTTGTTACAGGCCACCCAAAGGACGCTTCTGATCCCAAACCACGACAGGTAAGTTAGGTGCATCCCATACAGTATTAGATCGTGTGGCTGACTACTGGAATTCTCCCTCCCGCAGCTGGAAACCAACCAGAAAGAAACCCTGACGACCGAGCACTTTCAACCCATCTTGGCGACACTAGCAAATCTCGAACGCGACGATCCGAAACTCGCATTTCAAGCGGCTCGATCCGTGGGGCTCTATCGACGTCTATGGGCATCATGTGTGCCTAGGCACCTCAGTGGCGAGGATGTCGACCAAAAGATTCAAATCTCGAAGGAGGCTAGATTCAACCCGAGCAAAGAGAGGAATGGACCTCAGCTTCCTGCTGATGAGCAACGATTACGACTGCTTTCCTTTGAGCAGGCTTTGGAATCGTCTCGGGAACGACTGACTGTCCTGCTCAATGGCTGGAATCAATGCTCGAAAAGTAGTCTGGGCATGTTGGTGGATGTCAAAAGAACCGAGTGAGGGGTTGCCAGTGGGAAGTGTGCCATGTAATTCTTAACAGTCATGTAATGACCCAATGAGAGAATAAGTGAAGCCTGTATGCAAACGTAGCGTTAATCTTTTGCCAGAGTTTTGTTTTATCTTGAAAATGTGGTACAAGCAGCTTGCGATTACGTGTGATACTGACGATCTTGCGGACGTCGCTCGGGCAAACAATTGAAACACAAGTACTATCACACGAGTTGCGTTGAATTCATTTATAGTTTTCCAGGAGATTATGTACAAATAACGACGGATCCAGGGATGGCGTCGTGGGTAGTGTCGCTAGCGGGGACAAGGTAGAGTGACCAGAATACGGTAGAGGTTCTGTGCGTGGCCACAAAGATAATTGGAAGCAGATGGGTGTCACTCCCAGAGTAGCTAGGGATATGATGTCCAGGATCTGTCCACGCACCCGGCGTAGATTCCCCATGGCCGTTTCAACACGGGGCAGGAAGAACAGATGCTCTCCCACCGTCTCGCCGGTTAACTGATGAAATCTTGCAAGCCTCAACTCTACCCAGTAGACCTCTTTAAAAAGAAAGAACGCTGACATGTAAAGGAAAAGGTCATCAGCTTGAGTGGCGAACGACAGAGGATCTGGACCCGTCCACTTGAAGCCCGACTGGTTATCGTTGTTGGGGTGGAAGAAGCATTCGACCAAGGGGGATCCTTGTCCCTCGTGTGTCACAGACTTTAATACATTCGGAAAGTCTAGCCCAGGGTCTTCGTGATCAGCGCAAAGACATGGAGGCGGCGCCGGTATACAAGAAGACTCTTGCCAGATTGCGTGAAGATCGAGATCGAAGTCGCTATCTAGTCTGTTGTGAGCACAGGCACGCCGTGAAATCGAGTTATACGAACCACCTTGACCGGGTCCATCCATCTGATTCAATTTTTTCCCAGTCTAGTCGTTGTGGGGGAAGTGGCAGGAGCGTTTGAACTGGCAGTGCAGGGTTGCTGGAGGTTTATATAATGTCGAAGGCCAATAATTTCTTTCAATGTGGCAGAGAGAGGACCAGCTAACCAGATGTCAATTATTAAAGGAAAGAGAAACGTGTAATGTACTAAATATTCGTGAAGCGTTGGTTTTCTCTCACCAGGATTAACGAAAGATCACCGTCGGTCGTATGGCCGCCTCACCGGGTATCCGTCAACGTTGAGATATCCCCGGTGAGATATACCCGTCTACAATCCCACAACACCAGCGCTTGTTTATTGAAGCACTGCAGAGAGAGATCTCTATCACCTCACCGCCATCTCTCCACTCTTGAAGCTGTCGTTGAGCTTCCTTCTTCGTGTCTTCCAGGCAAATTTGATGAATTATTGTTGTAGTTCAGAGGAATAATTGATTGTTTTATTAAGAGGGAAACATGAGGCCATATATACAATGAGAATATCAAGTTGATTGGAAATCAACTTGTTTCTTCGTATAGACACCTCGGGATTTATTCCGATGGTGCGGCTTGGTTCCTGATCTGCACCAGCCTCATATCACAACAATTATCATTCTCATAGGCACAAGCAAGGGCCGAGAAGCTTGATTGTTGTCACAGCGACAGGGTGTTGCCATAGAAGCGGCACTAGCTACATCGTAAGGAGACCACCTGGGATGACGGGGATCTACTCAGGCTACTTAGTCTCGTTCGCTTGTTATCTAAAAAATCCTGACATTGATTTCCATTATTGCACAAAGTCATGGTTGCCGAAGCTTAGCTTCAGATAGGGTGCTAGTAGGTGCTGAAAATCTGAGTGGGCGCCCGTCAAACGACAGCTGGCCACGGAAATCTGGATCGTAGTCGGGGCTCGTCTCGTCGAGGGTAGCGACATAACGGTTGCGACCACCGGGTCTCGCATGTGTCTTCGTAAAATGGACTTTGAGGTTGTCGCGGCGTGAAAAGGCACGGTGACATCCAGGCACCCAGCAGATATAGGGCTTTTCCTTCGAGTGACTCCTTGTATGGCGCTCGAGGTGGTCCTGACGCTTGAAGCCCATCCTGCAGCCAATGATGTTGCGTTTGAATTTTCGCTTGTGCATATCAAATTCCTGGTCGTTGACTTCCAATTTATGATCCGGTTGCTTGCCATGGACGTGGCAGACAGGCAGTGAAGGATCGTTTATACACGCGCTCTTGTCATGGACTATCTGGGAGTGCCCTGGTGGTTGATCAAGAAACCAAGGGAAGATACCGGTACCAGAGGGGATGGGACAGACTTCAGCAGCCGCGTCGAGATTTGCTGTAAAATCTAAGGGTTCAGAAGTAGTTGTCGAAGTATTCGGAAATACCAGCGCAGGGTCGATAGTTTGCATTGTCGAGAAATCAGCCCCCGGCAGCCGTTCAGTTACATTGGACATTGAGATTGAGTCAATTCGTCGCAACTGACAAAGCCTCAATGGTGGCGGGCAAAGTATGGAGGTCGATTCAAGGGAATGGTCTGCTTCCCGAGAAAGATAGAGGTTGGGAATGCCATGGTCCCTGAGCGGGATCGGTGTATGATGATGAGAAACCGGGGAACAGTAGTAGACCTGGATTACTCCATGCTCTGCCCAATTGTCACGTTGCAGCGAAGCAGCATCAATGCGGTTAGCCTTCCATATGCTGTCATCAAGGTCGGACCAGCTTGGCAGGACCTGTGAGTCCAGGTAATGGAAAGGATTGGTCGCTGGGGTCGGCGGCTTGGCGGCTGAGAAATTTGTATCATCATGCTGAACATGAAGCTCTGGTAAAGGCTGAGCCGGCAACAACAGGGGAAGAGATTTGCTATGTTTCCGAGACATATTACCGGCAAATATTGGGTATCGTCGATGTATTTTCAAGGAGCCTGTAGAGAACCGGCGCTGCATACAAATTTATTGACAACGACAGAAACTCCTAGGCTCAATTTGTATTGAAAGCAGACCACAATTGACCATGGACGTGCAAAGAACGGCAATTGCGCATGTGTACTTCGGCATTGGCCATAGTCTTGACATGATCAAGATACGAGTAAGTAAGATGCAGAAAACTGCGTCAATACGGGCTACCTTTATGATGCTCCTAATGCAAATGATGTCAACAGCATCTCAAATATTCCTACAACAAGAGTTGATTCCAAGATTTCTAGCGTCCCAGACACAGTAGATTCGAACTCTCTGATCATTATACTGTACTGCGTGGTCTGATTTCACGTTTCCCTCTAGCTTCGTTGACTCTGGTGAGTTACCATTGAGCCCTCCAATATCGTTTAATTGACTCACCAGTACACTGTCAATCCACCTCATAGGAGCAAAAAATGTCGGCGCCAAACTAGAATTTGCATTCCTAATGTGCTCAGTTCATCATGTTGTGATATGAGTGTGGGGCAGACCAGGAACAAAGCCGCACCATCGGGGTAACACATCAACTGGCCAATATTGACGAAAATGTCTGATACGTGATGAGTTATTGTAAGTAAAGTACTGTAAAGTACCACACCTCATTTTGACACTTGAGAGTGTAGTCTGAGAAAAATAGAAGGTGCAGAGTAAAAAAAGGAGTAACTAGGGGGCTTAGTAAGGCCGTTAAGAGCCTTACGATCATGGATGAAATCAGGCATAACGTTAACTTAAGTTGGTTATGGAGATGATCATCTTCGGACGCACTATTAAGATTGCAACCCTCTTTTAATTAAGCTGGGCACGTTGTTTCCACTTCGTGGCTCACTCCAATTTCTCATTGCTGTTTTGTTATCACCACTGTTTCTTGCCGCTGTTTCTTGCCACTGGTTTGACCTGCTTCGCTTTCAATCCACTCGTCTATCCGGCTCATGAGCTACGAATAAGCATTTATATGTGGCGTCACTATTCTAAATAAGTCTCTGATTGACTCACATCAGCTTTCTTTTCACATTGATTTCAATGAATTAACAGTGTTGGTGTTGTGTCTTGCTGCATATCTTATATAAATTAAACGTCTCCTCGACTTCCAAATTCTTAGACCTCTACGTGGGATTCGATCCGTCAAGTGGTGCTCCAATATAGCGAAGATCAACCGAGCCTGCCACCATTATGATGCTCATCAAATATATTCTATTGTTGGAGACGATCGTCTTACGGGCGGTCAGCGGACATCTGATCATGATGTCCCCTGAGCCCTATAGCAAGGAAACCCTCAACAACTCTCCTCTCGCTGAACATGGTAACGATTTTCCCTGTAAACTACGCACAGATATCAATTTGCTTGGCCTTGATTCTTTTCATGGCTGAAGGCTAGGGGAAAAATGAAGTCTAGGAAAAAGTGAAAATTTCCTTGTTTTATGCGCATTTTCTGTGTCTGTCCGTATAAACAGCAAATAGACTTCCAGAGTAGTATATATCCAGATGCACATCATACAAAATTTCATCAAATCTGCTGGGGCTCCTAGAGAGGAAAGGTTAAGTGTCCCATGCTTCCATGATACTGAGCGACTTGAATACCACGGCGGTTTCCTCCGCCGAATCTCACATGCATGTCGCCAGATGCCGCCGCAGCACCTGGCTCACGAGTGTCCTTCAACAAATTGAGGACCGCCTGAGAATGGTGTATCGCTGGGCTCATTCCGTTCGCATTTTCGAATCTTTTGTTGCCCACTTCTTCTATGGCCTCCGTGACTTTCTGCTGCTGTGAAGATACTGATCGCTTGTTGTCCTGGTTTCTAAAAAGCGATTTGGTTAGAATTATGATAAGCAGGAGATGGAGATTTCAAGACATACATCAAAGCTGCGCCATGCACACATTGAAGAGCCAAATTGCAGGCGGCAAGGCCATCGCGTAGCGACGACATTGCTAGCGGAGTAGATTCGAGCTCGTAGCATTCCGCGATGCAGCAATATAAGAGTGAAAAGACATTGGATAGCACACCACCGTCTAGAGAGCCCCATTGCTTAGCGTTGAGGCCGTGCAGGTTCAGAAGCAGGTTGCCAAGGCGTTCCGCAACTCCAACAACTTGGGTATTCTGAGACGCTGTGTGCTGAACCATGTCTAGACATCTTTGAGCTTTGTTCAAAGCATGATCCAGAGCTGTTGCTGTAGCAGCATCGATACGTTTTTCCGAACTTGAAATCAAATTGTCTTGGGGGTGAATGACTGGTCTTGGTTCGGTACATGGATAAATGTTACCATAGTTGACCCCCACTTGGAGATAACGGTTCTCTAAAGTGAGAGGGATCGGCATTGTCGGAAGAGATCACAAACACTTGAATTTTGGGTCAAGCGATGAGGGGCTACTTTGTGGGAGAATATGTGGTAGGATATCACGGAGAGAAGACATGGAAATGGTAGGACGGGAAGCAAGTATTTATATATTTCTTCGCCCACGATGTGACATCCGGGTCAAACGCTCTTCCACGAAGTGCACTAGTATGGTATATGCAGCGACCGATCCAATCATAGAGCACCTAATGCCACTTATTAAAAAGATAGCAGAATCTGGGAGCTCAGGGTGATTCCAGGAGCTGGTTTACTCCCAAGACATCGGACACCTCTGCGGGGCCGTCGACCAACGATCTGCTCTGTGTAAACATCCATCAAACTTGGTGTTCGTAAATTCTTCAAAACGGAGACTCTGGAAATACCATAGCCACAGCAAATCCTATGTAGCTTTAGGACTATCCATCATCATTATCACGTATCGGTCACGTCCCTGTCGGTGGTTTTATGTGTGCTAGGAACACACTGTCTTGGCCCTGGGAGCTCTCTTGCCCCTGGAGGCCTCTGGAAAGTTTCTGGGAGCAAATAAGTAGGTTCTAGGAGCCACCTAGCCCTGTACGTGAAGCATACGGACGGAGATATGACCTGCGCGGGACCCACGTGGTGCATACGGTGTGTGAGCACCTGAATAATCCTGCACCTCATATCGCTGCTTAACGGTGCCTATGACTCGGTACGCCCCCATTTTTGTTCCACATATGGGTCTCCCTAAACGCGAGGAAGCTTCTCTCTATTGCTTCCTCGCGCCACGGCTTGTCTACCGTCAGCTATAGTTGTCCTCGATGAAGATTGTTGGTCCGAGACACTATCAACCTCTATGTATGCGTGAGACCATCACGTACAAGATCCTCGCTCCTGGGAGCCCGATTGGCTGCTCCAGGAGGTAGCAATCCCTCGCATTAATGACGAGGTATATATCAGGGAGGGCCTGACGTACGCCGGGAAACCTATGGCCTTGCCATCTATTGGCGACTCAGAATCTTTTTTTCAACCCGAGATCCACCGTGCTTGAACCGTGTGTACTCACATGGTAGGGGTCCTGGTAGCTAATACTGCTTCCCGGGAGCCTAATTCGTTCTTGAATTTTTCCCATTAAATTTTCTATGGAACAAGAACTCATCCTGAACCCTGAGCTCAGACAGATTGCCACAACATATATCTTCTGAAAAATATAAGACAGTTAAGCATTCTCTTCCATCTCTCAGTTTTCTATTCAAGTCACCCACCAGGCCAATTCCACTCGAACCAAGCCGTACTCAGCTCCTCTTAGCCCCAACATTTCAATGTGAGTATGCCCGCCTCCACTAGTTACTACACGACGTGGTGCATGAGTTAGTACTAACGTAACGGATAGATGTTTTACCGCGATCTTCCCGTTGAAATGCTTCTTTGCATAGCGGAGAGCCTGGATCAAGCCAGAGATTTGTTTGCACTGGCTTGTCTCAATCACGCAGCGAATGACCTTTTCCTCGACTATCTGTACACGTTCAACGTCCGACACCAACGCAGCTCTGCCTTATTTTGGGGAGTCCGCCGAGGCAAATCGAAGTTTGTAAAAATGATGTTGGACGACTACGGAGCGGACGCCAACACTACGGACGATAGATCTCGCACACCAATTTTTCATGCAATGCGCACTAAGAACGAGACAATTATTCGCACGCTTCTTCTCGACAAGAGAGCGGATATCAATTGGCAAGATCAGCGCAGGCAGACCCCACTCGTATATGCCATTGAAAGGAGTCTTCTGTCTACTGCATCACTTTTACTGGATTTTAATCCATGTCTGAATATAACGGATATCAAGAACCGGTCTGCTATTTGGTACGCCATCGCATTCTGGGATGAGAACCTGGTGCAAGTCCTTCTGGAACGGGGCAGCGATATACGAACGCCAGATTACAAACGATTTTCGCCACTCAGCCTTGCTATTGCCAAGAAAACCCCGAGAATTACCCGGCTGTTACTCCTTCATTCAGATTCCAATTCAAGAAAGACCTTACTGGACGATGTCACTATCAGAAACCGTCTGCTCCGTCAGGCTATACAGGCAAGCCTTCATGATATCATCGCCTTACTCCTTGCCCATGGCGCAGATCCCAATTCTAGAAATAGAGATGGTCAGAGCCTGTTGCATCAAGCCACGAAAAACGGTGACAGGGAGGTAGTCCAACAATTGCTCGCCTATGAAGAGGTTTCCGTCAATGCAACGGATAGAGAGTCCTGCACTGCTCTCCACGTCGCAGCAAAGTATGGATGCACGTCGGTAGCCAAGTGTCTGCTAGCCAAATGCGGTATAGATTCCAACGCAAGAGACAGTTACGGTCGAACCGCATTCCACATCGAAGCAGAATATGGCAATAAGTCGATCACAGGGCTTCTTTTAGCCTATGGTGCTGTGGATATCAATGCCCCAGATGTTAATGGGGCAACAGCACTCTGCTTAGCTGCAGATGCAAAACACACAGCTATAGCCCTGCAGATTCTCGCAGAAGATCATGTGGACGTCAACATGGCCGGTCAAATTGGCAGGACAGCTCTTCACCATGCGGCGAGAACGGGAAATATACCGATCGCATGTGTCCTTCTCGCCAAGGAGGATCTAGATCCTAACGTTCGCGACGACCAGGGATGGCCCTCCCTCACCTACGCTGCTTTCAATGGTGATTTACGCATGGTGGAACTCTTCCTTGCAAGGGGAGACATACAAGTGAACGTGCAACAGGCCCCTCCACTGTTCCATGCCGCCAAAGAGGGTCATGTGGAAGTTGTACGCCGATTACTTCAGTTTGATACCATCGACGTCAATCAGCAATTTTGGAACAGCACGCCTCTCTGTGTTGCCTCCGAGATGGGATACCCGGAAGTTACAAGGTTACTCCTTGAATACACAACACCCCCCGACCTCAATCTCAAAACTTATATGGGAGACACTGCACTTTCCTTGGCCGCTTACCATGGCCATTTGGCTATTATAAATCTCTTGCTGGAGGAAAATGGGCTGGATGTTACCGCTACTGACAAATTCGGAGACACGGCGTTATGCAAAGCAGCTCGGAATGGACACGAACAGGTTGTCAAGCGTCTCTACAGGGACACTCGGGCAAAATGTGCTAGTGATGTGAAAAGGGCGATTGAAGCAGCTTCCGACTGTAGAATTGCGCTCTACCTTGAAGGTCACTTGGATGAGGAGGGCAACTTTTGCACTTGGCCTTGAACTACAGGTCGGCTGTTATTGCTTTGTTGGATTCATTTTTTCAGCGTCCGGGGCTCCAACAAATTATGTAGTTCACGCACATCTCTCCTGAATATAGTCATAAACGCGCTTGACAATATTATGATCTCTTCGTTCTCTTACTTCTACAAGAGTAGCTCGCTTGTACCTATAAACACCCTCCAATGTGCAGATTTAGGTCAAATCTTCTCCTTGAATTACGCTATCGGTAAATCAGGGTTATTGCACAGGCGGTGACAGGTTAAGGGTAGGGTGACATGGCAGGCGGTACTTTCATTGATAGTGAGTTAACTCGCAGAATATTTTGACCTTTTAAATGGAAATTGTAGGCACAACTGGCGGGTGATCTAACATTGAGTCGCTCACAGATGAGCTGATCAGAAAAGAAAAGAGCTTGTCATTGCGGATTGAATATCTCCCACAAAGCCTCAATTTAAGAGGGCCGTGAAGGATTCAACAGTCAGCCAACGTTTCTTGACCGACTCAGTCTTCTCTTTTTCTCAACACAACTCTTACTTGTCTCTCTCGCTGAGCAGCTAAAGGCATCAAAAGTGTCGCTGCAAATAGTTGCGGGAAAAGAAAATATGGCTTTTAACAACCCTCAATAGGGATAAGTTTCCCTCAACGTTTCCTACCCAGCTTGCAAGTGACAGAAGGCGAGAAGCCTATAAATACGTCCTCTACCCCCGGTAATTTGCTCTACGATCAATTCATTTGACTCTGCAAAGTCAAGCAGTCACTTGATAAGTTTTTCCCTTTGGCCCCTACTGGAACTTCCACTGTACTAACATCTATCAAATACATCGTGGAACTGAAACAGGGCCTGTGGGGAGACGTGATTTCCAGCAGCTTTACTGTGCTGGGGAAAACTTTGCATCACGCCAAACATTACTAACGGTGGATTGAAAATCAATCGCAAGCCTCAGCCTCTACACTCACTAGAAATCATTCTGCTTTCATTCCACCCATCCAATTTGGTCGAGCCCCCCCAACCCCAACCCCCCCGCCTTCATCATTGGCAATACTTTACGCATCTAATTCTCGTTCACTCACCAAGAGTCGTTTCGTTTCTTTCCGCCTGCGTTATTCTTGCTGCCTGAAACTCCTCAGAATGCCGCCATTTCAGTTTCAGAGGAATTTCAAACTACCGTGGCTCGCGCCCAAATCCAAAACACGAGTTCGGATTCCGCTACCGGCCACCTCCCACTGCAGACCGACCGCTGCAGTCTAGAAATAGGGAAATCACACCGGAAAAAATCCAAGATGAAACTCAAACCAAACTTCCACTCAAGTTCGCCTCCTTATCTGCCTTGAGCGATAGCGAAGGGGCCCAAGTGGACACGTTCCGATGTTGACTCCGACACTGAGCGACCACGCAAGAAGCGCGCAATGGGTCTTGATGGAGCCCAAGACACTACGCTAATTCCACCCCCCTGCTCCTCTGCTCTGAGATGGCCCAACCCGGATCCATACACTGCGCTACCCCCACCAAGCGAACAAACGAATAACAAGGTCGACGTTGTCAAGCTGATTCGCAAAGCGAGACTTGACAATGTAGCGAAGGCAGATGAGACAGATGAACTCAGGGAGAACTTTGATTTCATTTCCCTCGGAATTATCTCGGAATCAGAACCTCAGAGCAACGCTCCCGAGAACACCTCCGGCCTCGCCCTCAAAGGGCCAGCAGGCCAGGAAAGTATGTATTCTGCCAATCCCAGTCGAAAGCGAACCCGTGGGGGCGCAATCAAACGCCATTGTAAAATACCGGCAAGGCTGCAAGCAAGTACGACTACGACGGTTCCGTTATAAATGAGTGGAGACCACTGTCTCAAGAGCTGGGCACGTCTTGGCTTGAATCCACTCCGTCTTCCTTACACATAGGACCCCAGTCAGTATTCTCTCTGTCCTCTCGATCGCTATTGAGTAGTTCCTTTTCTAACCCACACTAGGTTAGATCACGAGATTCTCAGATTCTATGACTGGGCCAAGACACAGGAAATTGAAAACATTGGCCGCAGAGATCTCGTCGAACGCTTGAATATTGCATCCAAAGTCGATACGCTGGCATTGAAATCCATGCATTTGGCTCTTTTGTCTCTGGTATCTCTCTGCCTACTGCCGATATTGACCTTGCTACTGTCAGACACTTTCAGACGCAAAGGAGTGCGTTCATTTGGCGAAAGGAAAGGACATATACACGCAATTTCGGGCTTCCTGAAAAGCACCAATATCGCTGTTCCGAACTCAATTGAGTGCATTGCACATGCTTGGGTGCCGATCCTAAAGTTCGTGGACAGGGTGACTGGGCTGCGTGTTGATATGTCCTTTGACAACCATAGTGGGTTGATCGCCAACGGGACATTCCAAAACTGGAAGGAGCAGTTCCCGATAATGCCGGTCATTGTGTCAGTGATCAAGCAGTTTTTGCTGATCCGTGGCCTCAACGAAGTCTCGACGGGTGGACTGGGAGGCTTCTCTGTCACTTGCTTGGTCACAAGTCTACTCCAGCATCTGCCCCACAGACATATTCAGCGCAACCCTGGCAGCATTCTCATGGAGTTCTTCAATTTCTACGGAAATCATTTTCAATACGATCATATGGGAATCCGTTTGAATCCTCCGGGATATTTCAACAAGGTGGGATGGGTTGAAACAGTACTTTGTGCATCAGCTGACTTGTGAAACACAACAGACATATTTTGGGAACCCCGATCGTCTCACCATTGAAGATCCAAACAATATGGACAACGACATTTCCGGCGGCACGAGCGAGATCAACCTGATTCTTCGTACCTTCGCTAGTGCCCATACCAATTTGAAGAATCGTATGGAATACCTCGCACTCGTCCAAGGCCCGAACAAAAGCATTCTAGGACCGATCATTGCAGCGAATTTTGAAAAATACCTTGGAACGCAATCAACTTCGCCAGGTCTTCATAACAGAAAACAGATTTGCTTGGTACGGTGTGCCTCCACCGCCGCCGTCAGAACCTGATCATGTTGGCGGAGTTCATTCCGCTCCCCCGCCGCTGCCCGCCGGGCCGCCGCCTATAAGCCCTCCCACACGCCAGGCGCGAAGACCGAGATCAAAGTCGAAGGGCACGAGAGCCGAGCCAGAAGACATTTCCGATGAATATTCTAGCAAAACGAAGCTAGCCAAACCCCGCAAGGGCCAGGTAGGACGACAAGCGCGTCGATGGCGTGCAGCCAGAATCAAACGCCTCAGGCCTGATCTCAAGAATCTTCCCAGCTCCTTCAGTATCAAACAGGCTCTTCGGCACGCCGGCTATGAGACCAACGGGGAAATGAAACATGACTTGAACTTGAGAGAACAGAGACAACCCGCGGCCTAAGTGGTTCTCCCCGGAATCAGTTTCGACGCCCGCGACGATTTTCTTTTGACTATTGTTTGTACGATTATATTGTACGATGATACCCCTTTGTTGAATTGTGTTGCCATTCATGATTTGCATAGAAAACAGGAGACATGCTATCCGCGGTGGGGTCAATTATATCTATTCCGGTGCTTTGCCTTTGTGTCAACTTCTCAACGACGAGAAGCGATTAACCAGTGGAGTCTGGAATATAGGCTTTCTTTGAGCCCAGAAGTCAAGTTACTTATTTTTTAATATACTCCGGCGACTTTCCCAGTCGTTTACCTGTGTCTGGATGCTGGCTTAGCTAGTGCAAAAGAGCAGGAATTAATCCAACAAGCCTGTTTGTAAAACTAGCTCATACAGAATTTCCTGTTCCCTCAGGGATTCAGTTAGTGATTCAAATAAAACCCACCAATAGTTGATTCGCCTCATGCATACCAACATTTGGGTATTTATAATTCTTTCCCCTTCCCTTGATGCCTTCCTTCCACTCAGTATACGCCATATGCGATTTCCGAGAGAGGACTTGAGGATCAGGGGTTGGGTTGGATTGAGGTACGTATATGCAGTGAGCATTTGGGGGGCATTTATCGACATAAGTTGGGGTTCGTTGTAGGGTCAGGGTTTTAGCTTGGCACACTGGTATCGTCCTACTGGCTTTAAGGTAAGAGATCCTCAAAACAGGTCGATATCGAGTCTGTCGTTTTTGTAAAAACGTGGCGCCGTTTGATCGATCAGTGTCATGAGCGATAGACTTCCGTCTAGAGCGTGTCGATGACTTCTGGGTACGACGAAGCTAGTTGTCATTTGACTAGCTTCATGCTCTGCTGCATTAAACAGCTTCTGTGAGGTCCTCAATTGGACAAGTGGGTCAAAGGGTCATGGACAACATTTTTAACCAACGAGATACATGGGAACACGGTGAGGAGGCTCACATCTCGAGTAGCCTGATCCGCCCATTGGGGATCGTATTGTCTCCGGGGAAGCGGAAGGGCTCCCAATCGTCATCCTCGAAATCGACTAGCTCGAACTCTGTCTCATACCTCTTCTTAGCTCGCTGGATTGGAAGCCAGATCACAGCCGCTTTTTGCGCAATTTTCCTTATACTTATGCAAATCGAGTCATGTGGGGTCTCTGAGAGCAATTTCCACAAATATGTCGACATGTTGCGGATCACCGTCTGAACTCTTGCCTGGCCTCAACTAGACAAGTCGAGGCACGGCCTAGATTACTGCTTACAAAAACACTTGGTTAAACGCTAAGATAATTTGAAGCAGCCAATTGAAACAGTGTGACCGAGACTGAATTAGCGAGGCCTATCAAAGGTCACAGATAGTGTGCAAAATGTCAATGATCCGTCTCTAATCAGATCCTAGATATTAAATTTAACAACCCTTCCTTCCTTAGTGACAGTTTCGAACGCCGGGGCTAACTTCCCAACCCATGTGCCTTTCAAGTTGAAACATCCGGAATCACGAACGGTGCAATGCTTGCCAACTTCTCGCGAGTTTCCATCAGCTCTCGCTGCGGGTTGGACTGAGAGATGACGCCAGCTCCAGCTTGGATCCAACCACGACTCTGATCCTGGAACGCAGTGCGCAAGACCAGTGCTGCTTCAAAAGATTCTAAATCTTCAATCATGAAGACGGCGCCAGAGTAGAGCTCTCGTGGCTCATCCTCCAGGTGTTGAATGGCTTCGATAGCTGCATGCTTCGGAATTCCGGATGCTGTAATTGACGGGAACAGGACATTAAAAGCATCCCACACATCTTTTTCGGGTGATAGGGTCCCAGCAACACGAGACCCTAGATGCTGAACAGAGCCACGCGTTCTGATTGACATCAAATCTTCGACCTTGATAGTATCTGGTGGACATAGTCGTCGAAGCTCTGTAATCGCTTCTCTCACCGATACGACATGTTCCACAATTTCCTTCGGGTCGTTTAGCAGCTCATGTTGCAGTTCCTCGACTTCTTCATTTGTTCCTGTGGCTGATCGCGTTCCAGCCAACGGCTCAGTTGTCACCCTTCCATTATCCACTGACATCACTAGCTCCGGGCTAAAACCTGTAGCCTGGTAGCCCGCGTGGTTTAAGGAGAAGCTTCGTGCGGGATTGTTGGAACGCCGGCCAGTCAGCAGAGTAGCCGGCATGTTGATCTTGTACTTGATTTCTACAGCGCGTGATGGAATGACTTTCGTGTACTGGCCTTCGGCTATGTCAGAGAGAGCCCTTTCAACAATAGCAGTGTAAGCGCCTTTGGTGTCTTGCGTGTCGATGGGCTGGATATTCTGAGGGCGGATTAGACCAAGGCCGCCAGTGTCATGCTGGATCGACTCATATAAGCCCTTCACTTCTTCGTCATGAATTCCCTTCAGCGTAACAGTATGTTGATGAAGAAGAATTTCGATGCGGGGAACTAGCAGGGCTAGTAGAGGCCAGTTGCCAAATGTAAATGCTTGTCCACGAACATGTGCAGCATAGTTGAACCCAGCTTGGCCGAATATCCTGCAACCAGTTTTCATGTTATCGGAGACGAATTCTCTCGCAATATCAGTAACCGAGGATCCATCCATTGGGCGTGATGCTTGACTGGATTCTGTATTGACGGTCACAGTCTCTCCTTTACAGTCAAACACCAAGGATGCTTGACTTCCAATGCCCATGTACCAATTTCCCTCCCGTTCATATGCGTAGTAATCATCGGTTTTGTGCCTCGCTAGCACCGAGACGACGGTCTCCAGAGCGTGGGCTTGGTTGGTGAAGGTAATAGACATTTTATGAGAAGACATTGTATACAGTTGTCAAGTTGATGGAAGTCATTTGTTGATTTTGTCAAAAATGGAGGATGTGTGGGCTCTTGAACCTTCAACAGACGGTACAACTATATACTTATTTATACCTTTCTCCCCCTAAGAAAGCTACACTCTAAGCGGACGTGTACCTCCACAGAAAAGCGAGCAACCAGTATATTGTCGATCAAATTCCTTATTGAACCCACTCTCAAATAAATGGGTACACCCCTAATAAGGGTTGTGATGCAACAGTGCAGTCTCGATACTTCCAATTGTGGACGCCCGCAGGCCGACCATTTGATCTCTCTTCTTTTGGGGTCTATGTAGCCAAAACCTAATGACGTCATCAAATATCGCGGTGAGGTGGCAATTTTTCAAACCTTTGCAATGCTAAAAAGTGTTGTCGATCTTGATATACATTCCAAGCCATTCAGGACGATAAATGGGGATGCAAAAAGGCCTGTGCCACTCGAAAACGTTCAATAGCGCCTGTAACGGATTTGATCTCGGGCACGACTGCTATTTGTGTTACCCGAAGGGGTAGATATTGTGACACCAGTTGATGATCATCCTGCAAACTAACAAAGATAGTATCAATATGCTGTCATTTGCTTCCCAGCTGATCATCTAGTACAAGCTTTTGTGACACCATTAGATGATCATCCTGCAACCTAACAAAGATAGTATCACTATGCTGTCATATGCTTTCCAAGTTTGGCCTCTAGCAGATGCTCTTGTGATATCTGGGGTAATGATCATATTGCAAATTATTGTCGAGGCCCAAGGCATGTCTGGTTATATAGGTCCATCAGACGGCCATGGCTTCTGGAAACTAGAAAGCAACCATCGCGTTGAGCCAAACTCTCATTGGATTTTGCATTCTGCTGAAAAACTAACTCAAGCCTCTATAGATCACGTCTCTTTCCACCAAGAGATAGAACCATGACTCAGAAAGATGAATACGTTTTAGGCCGAGGTATTGGGGACTCGGTTAGGTTAGCTTCGACGCATGTTCTTCCTTGGCTTCATTTGTATCCAAGGATTACAGTATGCCAGAGCGCTAATGAATAGCAGGTTGGATGCACAGCACCTGCTTTGGAAACTTCACAGAGGCTACGAGCTGCATCCTGATATTCCCGTAACTGAGAATATGAAGGTTGCTGAGCTTGGGACAGGGACGGCGTAAGTCCTTAAACCTCCTTTTTTAAATGGCTTCTGGTCCTGTAATGACTTCGCATATCCAATAGCGTCTGGATATTTGACCTTGCAAGACAGCTTCCACCGACAGTTCAGCTGGATGGTTTTGACATATCCGACGATCAATTTCCGGCAAAGGACTTATGGCCCCAAAACGTTACGCTGGGACTTCTGGACTCTTTGGCTGATCCGCCTTTACCTCTTTATGGTCAATATGATGTGGTGCACCTGCGGATGTGGGCGAGCAATCTGCGGGAAAGTGATACATCGTCGTTGGCCTGCCACATCAAGCACCTCTTGAGTATGGCCTGGTCTGGCCGACTAATTCAAGGAATCATAGAAGCTAACAGTTGGACCTTTAGAGCCTGGAGGGTACATACAATGGGAAGAGGCTGATTTGGTACACCAGCGTATCAAAGGTGCAGAGGCACAAGAGTTCGAGCGGAACATGAACGAGATATTCAAAAGGGTCGGTCTTGACTACAGGTACGTTGGTCCAATACGACGGCGATGAAGTCAGAATTACTAAAATATTTGGTGCCATAGCTGGGTGTCAGACTTGCCAAACCGCTTGCGACAAGAGAACTTCAACGTTCTCGAAGTAGAAAACGATCACTTTAAGCCTGAGCTAGTGCAACTCTGCACGAACACTTATTTGATGGCTCTCCGTGAAATCCTTCAAGGCATCAAGAGGTTACTTGCACAGAATATGCTGCTTTCAATTACCGAACAAGAGGTGGCTCTCTATCAATTGTCTTTACAGAACACGGGGGTTATCTATAACTGGTCGCCTGTAGTGATATTGGCACAAAATGGTAACGGGATTGAGGTTTGACGATGATGTGGTGAGCCCGGTCAGCTTACAGTTGGAATGTCAATATGATATGGCGGATTTTATAGGAATCTTACCAACGGGGTTTCTCGGTTGTACATTTGGTTCAAAATAACATTTTCTTCAGAATATATTTACTTTTCGTAAAATATTGTGAGCCTGGAATATGTTGAGACTACTTGCCAGCTCCGCTCACCGTGAGTGTCTGTGACAAGGAATCTCTTTTCAAGGGGAGCTATAGAATTTTGCTTTACATGATCAGTTATAATATTTGGGCGAGTCGGCAAAGCCCTAATAAAACCAAGTCTTCTGATGCCTGGGGTTTCGTGGTCGTCATGCATTTCTGAATTTGTTACTTTTTCCATGCTGTGGAATTGTCATTCGTTCAGGATGTCGATAGGTCTATTCGCTGTTTACAAAGCACTCCCTCAAATAGCTGATCATCTTTATAAACATAAGCTTAAACTTTGACTACTGGTTCACATGGGGAATTGCTCATTAAGTGTTCGACTCAACCGGGCAAAAAAGTTTATAATGAAAAGCATGCCCATAGTGCACAAAGGGCATCATACAAAATGCTCAGCGCAAGCGATCTGAGGGGATAATTAGTTATTGGGTTAGATGATCTACATGGATGCGAGGGATACTTATTTTCCACATTAGTTGGAAGCCTCAGAAATCCCAAAATCAGATAGAGTAAAATCTACAGCACTGAAAAAGAAAAGTAAAAAACAAGATATCTATTTCAACGCTGGTCACAAGTCAAAAGTTGACTCAAGTCAACAACGAAGGGCAAGCTTCAACGGGTTGACTGGTCGAGTATGTACCCGCGCCCGCGCACGACCGTGGCCTGACGCTTTCTGCAGTCTAGACGGACAGAACCACACACAGCTCAGACAACCAACACTCAAGCGAGGCCAGGAAAAAGATCCATGATCCTTAGTGATGAAGTTGAGCGCTCTTTGGTAAAGTCAAAAATTGAATGGCTTCCAGTGCGTCAATATAGATGACCGCAGATTTGACGGTGAGCCAACGTTTCTTAATCGACTCAATTTCACTCATTCTCAACATGAGTCTATCATTTTTTCTCGGTGGTCGTCTAAATGTCACCAAGAATTTCGCTGCAAATAGTTGCGGTATATGTTACAACAGGCCTCACTTAGGATAGGCATCGTGTCCTTCAACGTTTGCTACCTAGTAGAGCACGTCGCGACAGGAGCCGAGAAGCCTATAAATACATCTTTTCCCCCCAGAAATTTGTTCTACAATACTATCACTTGGCTACGCAAAGTCGAGCAGGCCTTGTGTGTGAGGAACCTGATAAGTTCTTCCCTTCAACCCTACTGGAATTTCCACTGTACTGACACCTATGGATACATCGTGGGCCGACAAGCTAGAAAGTGCTTCTGAGAAAGTGATTACCACCAGGTCCACTATGTCACCCATGCCAGCCGACCAAAGAAGCAGATTGGGGTTAGCTGGTCAAAGTATCTCTGCGAACATCTGTCCACCACAGCAGCGGACTCACTGTCACCGCCCCTGAATATCCCTGATGCAAAAGAGCGGTTTCATACAGGTATGTAAGTCTCAGCACGATACTGTGTGAATTCAGCTGACTCCAAAGACGATGCGAAACGAAAATACGTGCATTCCGTCCAATATACACCAGCGCAGAAAACCTCGGAGCCCTTCTCCGTGTCTTCTTCTGAAGTATTGACCTTCAGAACATGAGTCATGGAATACCTCGCCGATCGACAAGTTAATGATGGACAGGAGACCGTTGACAGCGCACCAAAGTGAGTCAGTGCCCCGCGCAAAACCATTGCTTATATACCATTTCTGATCCTGCCGCTTTTTATCATGGAGCGTTACCTATGTGGACCATTGCAAACAAAGGTCGCGGGCCAAGAACAGGACGTATAAGCTCCAGACGTTCGTTGTCCACGATGTGGTGAGTGGAATATCGCGCCTCCTGCTGCGCCGGTTTTGATTTTCTGCCAAGTCTGCGCCCCAGACACGAACACCACTGATATCTTCATGCTGTTGTAGGAGCAGCCCATCGCCACCCGCGGAAACTCTTGTGGCGAGTTACCTATTCCCGCCGAGGTCAGATAAGACACGACGACGCGCTCCATCGCGTCTACTGCCCTCCTCCTCACCGCCTTCACGCCCTCAACAACGGAGTGCCTCTACACGAAGCAGTCTCCCTATACGACTGTACAATTTCTTGTCACACGTGAGTTCGTCATGCGCCTTTGCCGTGTTGTGAACTTGTCGGTTCATCCAGCGCGGCTTCTCGAAGCGACAGCCGGAGAGTGCGGCGAACCTGGATACAACATGGGATATTGGTGACTGCATTGCAGAACAGAATTGGCAGTGATCTAGTTGGGAAGCTGGTATGATCACGATTCTTGTTTATCATCTGCTTCAAGCGTACACTTGGGGGATTCTCCAAGAACAACGTAAAGTACAATACCTCGTCCAGCTGGATCAATACTTGCTGACTCGGATCTCACAACAGGAAGACACCAATGCGAAGCGAGCAAATGTCTTGTCTGCTCAACCTCCCCTGCACCAACACCATCGCATGCTCTGTTTCTTCCACATGACTACCGGTGGCATCGACGAATCGCTACCTCGACCTTCTCCCAGTCGATTTGGTTCATCAGATCACGCGTTGGTATGCCTACCTGATGCAAGACCCAATGGAGCGCATAGCAGTGTCTGTCTCTCGGCATTTGAACACCCACATGGGATAGCCACTTGCGGCTTGGATCCCCGGCGTCCAGTGGGTGACCATCGTTGTCCTTGGATGGCGTCTAGCGTCTTTCAAGCCTGAAAATGAAGACACCGGGAGGAGCTGAAGTTTCGTCTTGTTAGAGTCGTATTTTCGTACACGGCGAGGTTGTTCGTCGAGTTTGCTTGCAAGGAGAATGTGAGGCGAAAGTGCCGTCATCTCTAGCCGAATGGACTAACAATAGCCATGTCGGTTTCGAATCGATGGACAAAACCGAGGACGGCCAAACGAAAGAGAGGACCCATGACCCAAGAACCACGTCTGATAGAGTCCCCCTGAATCCTCTTCCTCTCCGCGTTGCTGAGCTTGTCGACATGTACGAACGAGCGGCAACGAATCATTCGGACATACACGGACCTGCATGCTATTAGAAGTGTATACTTTCTCACTATTGGACCAAAGCTTGGTTGATTAGATGCCGAAGCCTGCGCTTTTCTATCCAAGCCCGAGCACAATTTGCAAAGCCCATACACTTTGAGGGTCACTGCAGCTGCAGGTCAGTCTAGCTATCCAGTATCCTTCGTCCATTGAGACCGTCGTCTAACATATCGCAACTGGCGGCGCAAGCAGGTCTTGCCAACAAATCGCCGATTTCTCTACGTCTCTGAGCTCACTGTGCTTTGATCATCTATGATGTATTTGTCATCGCGCCCAAGACGATATCTGGCATATCACTGTTGAGCAATTCACCGTGAAGGTGGGCTTGATGTCTGTAACAGCACCACAAGAGCCCTCGGGCTCCGGTTGTAGGACCTCTGAATGTCCCGTACAGCCTATACGAATTATCTACCCCAATAAGCGCTCATGTTACATTTGCTTGGGGGGGGATTTGAGCGGATGCCTGCTAGGGTCACAGGCGGATGAGAACACCCCTGTACAAATATCACCAGGTCCCGAGCGGCGATCGTGGAGAGTGTTTTTGCTAGTTCTGGTTCCAGAGGGCTAGTTGGAAATCGATCGGACTTCAATCATGCTATATCAGCAGCGGAGCATGCTGTATTGCATGCCTCGGGAATAGGCACCACAGAAAAAAACGACTGTTTCTTAATCGCTGTAGTGGACTTTTACGAGAGATTGGGTGAACTATGAATCGGAAGTACTGACGGGGAATTATTCACAAATTTGCGACGGCTCCTACCTGTAGGAGCGAATCAGATATTCCCGAGCCAAAGCTACCAATGACATGTTAACCTCGAGAGAAAGAAACTCTCACTCTCGCAATCGCTCTATAATGTAGGCATTCTAGTGTAGAATAGGTTCGAGTGACTAGCAATAGTCATCTCAAGCAATTTCTTTGGCGACGCAAGAAACTGAGTCTATCGCATAATCATCTTGAATTGAACCCATGATTCGGATTTTCAAGACACATCACATGGCTCTACACTAGTTCTGATCTTGAGTGTACAGTATATTGCGTGATCAGAGTTGCACAATTCTTGAATTAGATCATCTCAATTGAGTTGGAGGCCGTAGTCAAGGCGTGACCAACAGGGATCAAAATTGCTTTGCAGAATCAAAGAAATGCAATTGAAGTTTCTATAATGTGGGTGACATGGCAAGAAACCGCGCTGCCTCCATGAGACGTTGACCACCCCTCCCTTCACCGCCCGACCATTCACTACAACAGTGATGTTTCGCTACACACATTTCACCACATCAACACGCCAACATCAACACGCCAACATCAACACGCCAACATCAACACGCCAACATCAACACGCCAACATCAACACGCCAACATCAACACGCCAACACATCAACACATCAACTCTCAACTCTCAGCTCTCACCAACTTTCAACTTTCAACTCTCAACTCTCACCAACTCTCACCAACTCTCACCAACTCTCACCAACTCTCACCAACTCTCACCAACTCTCACCAACTCTCACCAACTCTCACCAACTCTCACCAACTCTCACCAACTCTCAACTCTCATCACAACATACATTCCATCAAAACAAGCATCCCCGCACAGAATCTCTGTTTACTCTACACCTGAATGAAAGATGCCATTTCCATTGCAGCGAAGGGATTATCGGACCGCGGAAAAGGCAGAAAGAGTGAGAATACGGGTCGCTAACGAGGGAAGCCCAATTTGAATGTTACGACTTGGTGATTAATTTTGGGATGATCTATATTCATTCTATCTATCCAATGGTGCTTCTTCGGATAGGAGACAGACTATAAAAACTGTTGGGCAGGTCTTTGCTTCATCGAATACTCTTGGAATACTCGAATACTGGTCCCCAGCACCACGGAGGTGCCTGCACATAGCTGGGGAGCCATAACAAGTCCTTGGCGAGCCAAGTCTTGCATGACTGAGCGAACTTTTACAATCACAGGGCTCATTGGCTGTGAGGGAGCACATTTTTACAATCACAGGGCTCATTGGCTGTGAGGGAGCACATTTTTACAATCACAGGGCTCATTGGCTGTGAGGAAGCGCAAGTCTTACATCGCTGGGCTCGTGGCAGCGACAGCCGTGGTCACGGAAGGTCTGGAGTCCTTGGTTTCGCAGAGCCCATCCTGCGAAGCACACTTGTTGACGCAGAGCCCATCCTGCGAGGCACACTTGTTGACGCAGAGCCCATCCTGCGAGGCACACTTGGTAACGCAGAGCCCATCCTGCGAAGCACACTTGTTGACGCAGAGCCCATCCTGCGAGGCACACTTGGTAACGCAGAGCCCATCCTGCGAGGCACACTTGGTAACGCAGCGCCCATCCTGCGAAGCACACTTGTTGACGCAGAGCCCATCCTGCGAGGCACACTTGGTCACGCAGAGCCCATCCTGCGAGGCGCACTTGGTAACGCAGAGCCCATCCTGCGAGGCGCACTTGGTAACGCAGAGCCCATCCTGCGAAGCACACTTGTTGACGCAGAGCCCATCCTGCGAGGCACACTTGGTCACGCAGAGCCCATCCTGCGAAGCACACTTGTTGACGCAGAGCCCATCCTGCGAGGCACACTTGGTCACGCAGAGCCCATCCTGCGAAGCACACTTGTTGACGCAGAGCCCATCCTGCGAAGCACACTTGTTGACGCAGAGCCCATCCTGCGAGGCACACTTGGTAACGCAGAGCCCATCCTGCGAGGCACACTTGGTAACGCAGAGCCCATCCTGCGAAGCACACTTGTTGACGCAGAGCCCATCCTGCGAGGCACACTTGATCACGCAGAGCCCATCCTGCGAGGATTGTTGTTCACGCAGACCTATCCTGCGGGGTAGTCTTGTTTTCGCAGCACCTCCCTGCGAGGATTATTGTTGACGCAGACCTATCCTGCGAGGTAGTCTTGTTTTCGCAGCACCTCCCTGCGAGGATTGTTATTCACGCAGACCTATCCTGCGAAGCACCTTTTTACACTCGCCGGGCTCGTGGCAGCGACAGCCGTGGTCACGGAAGCTCTCAAGCCCGCAGGCAAGAGAGGGACACTATGATGCATCAAAGTGCGAGGACCAAAGTGTGAGGATGGAAGTCCTGAGAATTTTGGGCTGGGAATCCGGCCCCTTTTATAATTTTTCGGTCAAGTCTCTACCAAGGAACCATTGCGCCGAGGGTAGCGAGAATCACAGTCCTTTGGTTGGCGTTGAAGCAAGTTGAACGACGTTGAAACGGTGTCTGGAGACTTTGTGGCCTATAGACTCAAGTTTCGACCTGGGATCATTTCTCTCAAATCGTGCGTTGGGTACGGTGAACCACTTTCAACTGTTGGAAGAAAGCAACGCCGCAAAAATATGATTCCTACACATCATTGAGTTTGCAATTAAATCGCTCAACGCGGTGGCACTCTACATCTGCCTGTTCTAGCCACGCTCACCGTCCCTTTCATCAGGGTTGAAGCGCTTCAACAGATGCCGAAATAATAGGTTGAAAAATTTCTGGCTGACAGAAACGCTGGACTGTACCTGCGGTTGGCTGGAGGATCCTTTGGTCTCGCTCGAATCAATCCTGTTCATCCTTGGCCCCGCGCCGCTGAATGTTGTTTCTTTCCTGGCTACTCGCAGCCAGCTAAAGTTGTCTTTACTAGAATCTCTACAGTAGAATTCGAAAACAGATTACCCCTTGGACACACATGCTTCCTTTCCCAGCGCCCCACTCAGATCGCGCTAAACTGAATTCGGCCAGGGAAAATCCCACCATCTCTCCTTGATGTATTTCTGGCAGATCACCGAAGCTACCGTAATCACAGGGTCCAGTTTTGGTCTTAGTCGCCGCTGGCCAAACACTAGAATTCGAAAGCAGATCACCCTCCAGGCACTGACGCTTTGTTTGTCGGTGCATACCAAAAACTATGCCAAGCGTATGAGGTTAGTATCTAAAATTAGACCCTGACTCACGGTATCGTAGTATAGAACGTATTGAAATCTATCGCCTAATGGATCTTTGTAATGTACTTCAAGTGCGGGGTAGTTGGCTTGGGGAGCTCACGCGGCCTTCTTCCTCTCTGTTCGCTTTCTTTTTCGAATCTAAGCAGCAGAGTGTTTGTACTTCGAATCTTATGCCATCAGATTAATTTTATTTCAAGCTATACTACAAATCTTACGGCATTACATATCGCATGTACGTTCTCTTCCCTGAAGCCATCCCACGTACGGTGAAGATAGGAATATATGAAGCATTCCATCTCCAGTCGACTCTCACTCACATACTTTCGGTAGCATCACAGATTAATTCAACATATCGCACGTGGCTAAAATTCATCAATCGCATTGAAACTCAAGATCTGCGGGTTTTTTTCTTTGAACCAAAGATGGCAGGCCCAGAATTTGAGCAACGAATGGCTAAGGTCCAGGAAGAGCATACACGGCGCATGGCTGAGATCAGATTGTTCCAAATCTGCCAAAAGGGGTCGATCAGCACATACGTATCTGAGTTTTTGGACATCGCCCACATTCTGCAATGGAACGACGCGTCGTTAATCCCTCTCTTTGAAAATGGACTGAAAGATGATGTCAAAGACATTTTATGCATGAGAGACCGCCCGGACACTCTTTCTGGTCTTATTGAAGAGGCTACGAAGATTGATAACAGAATTCAAGAAAGAGGACACAAAAGAAGTGGTTCAAGGCCTTGGACGAGATGACTTGTTTACACCGAGTTTAGGGGGGCATGTTTAATTATTCATTCCATATATTAAACAAGTTCCGCGCTTAAAGAGTGGACGCAGTAGTGACTGACTTTGTGCCATTTTACTAATAAAGTGTAGATTTGACGACGACAGCTTCGCAATTTTACATAAAGATTTAAGCAGCTTTCTCATAGTACTGATGAATGGATGAATGTCAGGGTGAGGAGGGGCACTGAGGTAGGAGTGAATAGGAACTCCCTGTCAAGTAAGTTACGGTACTTTACGTAATGCGGTTGTTCTAGAATAAAAATGATCTCTTCTTAAGATTGAATTATTTACGCCGTACTTAAACGGAATAGCATAGTTTCTACTACACACCGACTAAGAAAGCGTCATTGTCTAGAGGGTGATCTGCTTTCGAATTCTAGTGTATGGCCACGGCAACTTATGGTCTGCACGGTGCCGGAATCTGTAAGTACAGTAATTCCGGTAATCTATCAGAGATATATAGTGGGGACATCCATTGATCGGATTAGGCTTAGCGCGATCGAAGTGGGGCGCTGGGAAAGAAAGCGTGTCTCCAAGGGGTAATCTGTTTTCGAATTCAACTGTACTCCCTGGCCGCACAGACACTGACATACTCCAAACTCGGGATGAAGGTTGCCTTTCTTTGGGGCGGCATGACAAACGTCCAGAGCTTATTGGAGAGCCTTCCGTAGGAAACTCAGCCTAGTTTCCAGGACAACCATGTGAACTGTTGCAACCAAGGTTAACGAGCTAGGTTCTCGTGATCGCCACCCCCTCGCAAGATTGCAACGCTACTATCACATTGATGAGTCTCTGGATACAAATAGCACCCGACGGACAAATCAAACACCATGCGCGAATTTAGACAGACGCAGGTACGGGGTGCGATGCAGATCCGAGCGACGACCCACGGGACAGTAGATCAAGGAGGTTCTATTTGTGGCCCAGAGGAGAAATTGAAAGGACTTGCAAAGGTCTAGACACGATCCACAAGCCCAAGCCTGATGGCCGTCAGTGTCCGATGGAACACAGCTTTGTTGCTTGGGAGGTACGGTCGAGGTACGGTCGAGGCAGGTGAGGTATTTGGAATATCACGCGGAATTCTGGCAACAGAATGGTAGGCTAAATCCCGATCCGCGGTTATGTTTTCCTGGTTGCCGTCACAAGAGAGTAAGTTCTCCTGTCAAGTGGCAAGCTGCTCCTTGTCTATCTGGTCTGTAGAACGTTCTAGAAGCTGTCTTCTGTCCTGCACCTTCCCCTGATGCTTATACTCTCTTTGAGCCCAACAAATACTCTCCATCTACCCAATTCGATCGCTAGTCTGATATGTCTAGCAGATGTCTTGTAGAAACTATGCCAATCATAGACAGACCACATTCGCTTATGTAAAAATATCTCCGGTTTTTGCACTAAAACCGAGATCTAAACCCGAGGAACCGATTGGCTCCCGGACATGGATCGACGTTGTGGGCCGGCCCTCCTGCGGTCCCTAACCTTATTTCAAACATCCCTGCGCATCTTGATCATGTCTCTAGCGATAGAGAATCTTTCTAATACTGCGTTGGTCCAATGTCATGTACATGAGCAGGTTGAGACTGGTGATTCTATGCCAATTCTCTGGACTTTCCTTTTAGGCTGTAGGACTTAATCACGAGCAACCTAGAAAGCAAGTGGGGCAGAAATTTGTAGATAAGCGTTTCTCGTCGATCATTCATGACAGCCGCATTCTCTCACCGAGTGAGTGACCGTTTCCATGGTTCATCGAAATTCTATTTCAGGGGTCAGCGATTGATGGACGACCCCGGTAATGTTCCACCGTGTTTGGGGTAATTTTTGTCAAACCATGACTTTGTAACTCCCTCGCTATTGTTGTGATCTATTGTTGGGATTCCGAGGATTGATGCTTGTTCATATTTTGAAACGAGCTTCATACATACAACCACTTAGAGATCTATCATGTTGCATCTTGATTGCTCAGCTGCCACATCTTCCGGTTGTAGCATCATCCAACAACACTAATTCATCGAGATAGTTACTATGGTTGCTTGGAGATCACAATGTAACGCGCATGTCAGCGAACTGCTGGTAGCATGGACGTTCTGGGCATCGGTATCTCAGCTTCCTGGCTACAGAGACACGATGTACGTAGTCCCAAATCTGCGATGACGATCGTGTTTCTTCACGCCGTGACTGACGGAGTAATGACATCGCGCGGCCTGTGATTGATGATCAGCTTGTAACAAACGGTGGAAGAAGGTCAGCTCATACCTCGTCTCCAACCTTTCGTCTTGGTTGATTCAATGCTGTCGATATGGCTAGGCTCGGCCGTTAAGATTGTTTGAAACCATTTTTTAATGTTGCTTTGCGCAGGCCTTTTTTTTGGGAGAGTTGCCAATGAAGCCTTACGGCCGACCGAGCGACGAACAGTTCCTGCTCGGTTTCGATTGCCTGAATGCTTGGGCGATCTGGCACCAGTGCGAAGTTGCTTGCGCAAAATATGGTACATTTTCCCTCGTAGAGACTCAACGCTTCGGTCCACCTGATATTGTTCATAATA
>NW_019173337.1:2878-4961 GCF_001773325.1 Penicillium arizonense | reverse complement strand
TTGAACTCCGCATGGATGGGAAAGGTGAGCCTAAATCCCCTCCAGGTCCCGGTAAAAGCTGACATAGTACCCTTGGTTCATCAGAAATCTTCGAAAGGCTTGTGACATGACCCATGGACCACTCTAGACAGTCGATTCGGTCAGTCGGAGTTGTGTACTATCGACTCCGTATTTCAGAATCCCTGGGACTCCCAGCGTTCGAACAAATTCAGAGCCACAAGGACGACCAACCTTCAGTTTCGTACTTTTAAATATCTTGAAGACAATGACTGTATGTGGAAATGAACGTAGCAATGAGTTTTCAGACTGGGCCCCATCGGGTACTGAGTAATGCAACAAGAAACAGACTTTAGAGGCAAATATTTTACCTTCCGATGAAGTCCTTTCCACTAAAATTGAATGACTTTCGTGCCTGATTGGCTAGAATGTATTCCAAATCAAGCGACAATTGCAGTAAGTACGGAAGATAGTGGGCCTTGCAGACATCGATCACAAGCTCCGGTTTGGAGAACAAACTCATTATAAAACCCTGAGCGACTTCTTCTGTACCATCCGACTTGCAAACTCGTTATCTCGCCTGGCCTCTGATTCAACTATGGGTGGAATCCGGAAACTTCCGTTGACTGATCAACGACAAAGCTTTCGGAGACGATTACAACGTGCACTGTCCCTGTCATCCTCCGGGTCTGAGGATATCTGGATTCCGCCCAGATCCGCGGCGGGGGATACTACAGAGGACGAGTGTTCTCAGGAGGACGACTCTTTTGGCAACCACCGCAACGGAATCACAGCGGATGATGGCCAGGAAAGTTTTCTGCA
This sequence comes from Penicillium arizonense, assembly GCF_001773325.1. Taxonomy (NCBI): domain Eukaryota; kingdom Fungi; phylum Ascomycota; class Eurotiomycetes; order Eurotiales; family Aspergillaceae; genus Penicillium; species Penicillium arizonense. The sequence continues at coordinate 4,142 of NW_019173337.1, read as the reverse complement.
CACCTGGGGTAGGGGCCCGAGACCAGATGACGAACTGGAGCAACCCGGACAGGATCTCTCCGAGAACTGCAATATGATCGCCTTCCAATGTCTTGCAGAGTGAGTGTCAATCCGCTCCCCCGGAATGGTGTTTTGTGATATGCTTGCTTACAACGTTTAGACTAGATGTCCGAACGAAGTCAGTCGTGCGACCCACCCGAGAAAGAATGCAGGCTGATTATTTGCAGGTCCATGCAGAATTCATTGAATAACCAGAACAGCTGGATTGGAAATATTCGCAGTGATCTGGAGGAAATCCGCAGTCGGTTGGCGGTTGTGGAGACGGCTATTGAAATGAGGGCCAAAGAGGGGGAGAACAATGCTACTGAGGGTGATACATCTAGACGATCGCTTCGGTCGCAGAAGTGATTCAGATCGAAATATGATGGAATTAAGCCTATACCCTAGAGCCCGATGTCAGCCTTGTTAGCTGAGGTATATTATTCCGTTGTGCTTTGCGAACAATTATATTTCACCTCGGCAGACTCTCGCTTGAAGTTGTATATAACCGCAGCCCTGCGGGAGGTCAGAAGAGAAAGCGTCGATAGAAATACGGTGTGACAAGATGACCTTCCTGTCCTGGCCGGCTGGAAGTCGCAACCTGATACGATAAAACATGCGATTAAGGTTTTACGGGAGTTCAAACCCCTGGCGATCATTTCAAGTCACACCGGACCTACCCGGGATGTGCGCCCTGCTGCTAGCCACCTTTAGCGGCCCTGGAGCATTCTCTCTTCCGTCCAACTGGCGGAGCAAAAGTCTGATCATTTAACTATATTCTTACGTGAAAGTTCGTTCTACTATGGGGGAAGATAAATCAATGCATATATTTGTTTCCAATTTTACTGTTATCCTGGGATGGCGATGGTGTTGCTAAAGATTATGCCTTGAGCTATCTACCTGCGAGGTGGTTATATGAAATTGACTATGAAGTTCCGCCACTGCCAAAGCCGTTCCAAACTCTGGATCTGTCATGGTTCACACAAGCGATTCATACTGGTTGGTTGGAGCTGGCACCTGCTGAGTAACAAGTGGGTAATTACTCGATGCGGAGAATCCGGGTAGGGCATTGTGACCTAAATTCCCCAGCGGGCCATCCTGGTCGGGCCAAGTTCCGTGAATTACTTCAGAGACAGGCAAGTAGGGCGCCGGTCTACGATTCTGAAGAGCATCGATCGTGTTCCAGAGCCGAGTGGTCGCAGATACCATCTCACAGTGTGTCTGA
>NW_019173337.1:675-2828 GCF_001773325.1 Penicillium arizonense | reverse complement strand
TGCGAACAATTATATTTCACCTCGGCAGACTCTCGCTTGAAGTTGTATATAACCGCAGCCCTGCGGGAGGTCAGAAGAGAAAGCGTCGATAGAAATACGGTGTGACAAGATGACCTTCCTGTCCTGGCCGGCTGGAAGTCGCAACCTGATACGATAAAACATGCGATTAAGGTTTTACGGGAGTTCAAACCCCTGGCGATCATTTCAAGTCACACCGGACCTACCCGGGATGTGCGCCCTGCTGCTAGCCACCTTTAGCGGCCCTGGAGCATTCTCTCTTCCGTCCAACTGGCGGAGCAAAAGTCTGATCATTTAAATATATTCTTACGTGAAAGTTCGTTCTACTATGGGGGAAGATAAATCAATGCATATATTTGTTTCCAATTTTACTGTTATCCTGGGATGGCGATGGTGTTGCTAAAGATTATGCCTTGAGCTATCTACCTGCGAGGTGGTTATATGAAATTGACTATGAAGTTCCGCCACTGCCAAAGCCGTTCCAAACCCTGGATCTGTCATGTTCACACAAGCGATTCATACTGGTTGGTTGGCGCTGGCACCTGCTGGGTAACAAGTGGGTAATTACTCGATGCGGAGAATCCGGGTAGGGCATTGTGACCCAAATTCCCCAGCGGGCCGTCCTGGTCGGGCCAAGTTCCGTGAATTACTTCAGAGCCAGGCAAGTAGGGCGCCGGTCTACGATTCTGAAGAGCATCGATCGTGTTCCAGAGCCGAGTGGTCGCAGATACCATCTCACAGTGTGTCTGATGCAAGACCGGCTGAATATCGTTCCATGAGACCTGATCCTGCATGGTGGCATCAGATGACTCCTGCTGTTGCTTGATTTGGCAGAGTTCTCTTTCAAGCCTCTGGTTCTCCTCCAAGACTTTGTCTTTTGCTGTGATAGCCTGCTGTAAGTTCGAAGTTTCCTGGGCCTTTTCAACTTGCAGACGCTGCACCAACTGGGAACCATGGGCTCTCTCGTCGTCCATTTTCCCAAGAGCTAGTTCAAACTCTTCTTGAATCTGGTCCATCACATCCAAACATTGTCGATGTGTCGCCTCATAATCTTTCTTCCGGGCGGTTTTCGTTATAGAATGTCCCTGGAAACGCTCGTCAGCCACGAGTACATTATCGAAGGAAGATCGCATCATGTCTTTCGACGCAGAGAGATACGAATAACTGTAGACAAGATAGGGAATGACATACCAGGTCTTTGCGTAGCTTCGCCACTGGGTTCAGAGTATTACGGTCCGTCTTGGACGTAGAGACTGTCGACCGAACAGAACAAGGCGAACCAGCACGCGACCTGCTAGTGCGAGACTTTGCTTTGGTAGCACCGCGTCCTGCACTCCGAGAGGGCTTGGAGTCATTTGCCATACTGAATCCTTCCGTTCGAGGGATTATTGTTGGTTCAAGCAAATTGCGGTCAAACCGTAAAACACGAATGATCGCAGTACATGTAGCCTCCTGGGAAACAACCATTTTAAAGGTTTAGGTGGAGACCAAAGCAAGAGATCTGAAACAAAATGAAAACGCTGTGCCCTTGCCAAGACTTTGTTTGCTGGCATCTGGACCTTGAGTAGAGAAGATCGAGTAACCATTCTGCACACCGGACCCCATGGGGCGCTAGCGCGAAGTACAAAAAAAGAAAGAAAATGAAATAAAAAAAAGAAGGCAAAAAAGCCTGCCGGTCCATTGTGAAGGAAGTGATCGGCCGGCCCGCACAGAGAACTCCATCCAGRCAATCAGTTGTGTCTCAATATAGGCTATTTGAGGAATCCGCGGAGCTCTTACACCCGAGAAAGACTCTTTGCCTTTAGGTATAATCCAACTAATGTCTCTTGCACAACTCTGCAGAAGTGGCGCCATCTCGTTAATAGCAGCGATCCTCCCCCGTCACGGCCCTCATTGATGGACGTTGTTATAGCAGAGGCGGAATAAAAATCCTAAGCAGTTCCACCATCGACAGAACCAAAGCCTGGTTTCCAGGACAACCATATGAGCCATTTCAGCTACCAAGGCTCACGATTTGGTCCCTTGTCGATCGCCACCCCATTTGCGAGATTGTAACGCTATTATCACACTTCTGATGAGACCTTGGACACAAGGGACTCCCGTCGGACCAAATAATGCGCATGAATATGGACGGA
>NW_019173337.1:0-625 GCF_001773325.1 Penicillium arizonense | reverse complement strand
AATGAAAACGCTGTGCCCTTGCCAAGACTTTGTTTGCTGGCATCTGGACCTTGAGTAGAGAAGATCGAGTAACCATTCTGCACACCGGACCCATGGGGTGCTAGCGCGAAGTGCAAACAAAGAAAGAAAATGAAATAAAAAAAAAGAAGGCAAAAAAGCCTGCCGGTCCATTGTGAAGGAAGTGATCGGCCGGCCCGCACAGAGAACTCCATCCAGGCAATCAGTTGTGTCTCAATATAGGCTATTTGAGGAATCCGCGGAGCTCTTACACCCGAGAAAGACTCTTTGCCTTTAGGTATAATCCAACTAATGTCTCTTGCACAACTCTGCAGAAGTGGCGCCATCTCGTTAATAGCAGCGATCCTCCCCCGTCACGGCCCTCATTGATGGACGTTGTTATAGCAGAGGCGGAATAAAAATCCTAAGCAGTTCCACCATCGACAGAACCAAAGCCTGGTTTCCAGGACAACCATATGAGCCATTTCAGCTACCAAGGCTCACGATTTGGTCCCTTGTCGATCGCCACCCCATTTGCGAGATTGTAACGCTATTATCACACTTCTGATGAGACCTTGGACACAAGGGACTCCCGTCGGACCAAATAATGCGCATGAATATGGACGGA
>NW_019173336.1:0-42106 GCF_001773325.1 Penicillium arizonense | reverse complement strand
TCATCACTCTCCCTCAATTCATCACTCTCCCTCAATTCATCACTCTCCCTCAATTCATCACTTACATGCCCCAGTCACTTTCTTGGTACGTTCAGTATCAATAATTCTGCGTAAGCGATCGAAGTTTTCCTATCTCTCTGAACGTCTACTCGACAAAGGCCCACCAATTCATCAAATCTGCTGGGCAGACCAAGACAATACAGCCACTAATACTGCCAACCATATGATTGAACAAATCATCTTGTCCATGAGCTACAAGCCTTTATAGCATGGATTGAACCTTCCATGTCAGTACTATTAGACAAGTTTTGATCAAATGGAATCCATAGTGCCATAGTGATCCAAGTGGGTCAATCATAATACGGAGAAACGGTTCATGACTGAAACATACGTGTTTCGGGTATCGGGGATTTGCCCCTATGACGGGCTTTATCGCGTTGTGGATATTGGTAATCACCGATTATTGCATTGATAGTATCAATAGGGAGCTGGTCTTCTTCCCCGGTATAGACTGGTTGTCTATTGCGTAAGCGACTGATCTTAGACAAGAGCTCACCAATGACATTTCGATGGTATTGCGTCCTAATCTCGTATGCTTCGGATTTACGAGCGATGCGTTTAAGTGCCAATCGTCGGTCCTATAGCACGTGTTGCTTCCGATTTATATCGATCGCCGCTAAGAATAATTTATTCTCTCTAGATATTATTGAGGTCTACCCCACGTCGGAAAGAGCTCTTAAGATAGAAATTTTATCTAATCTGGTGAAATAATAAGATTGACGGCCGATCGAGTATCTAAGGGTTCCTTTTTCACTTATAACACCGAGTTTTCCTCTGCTATAAGCATTGTATATTCTAATATCTATAGGCTTTGGCTAAAGAGCCGCAATTCTATTTCTTCGAAGATATCAAGGTCACTAGAATCCGATTCGTGTAGATAGAGCGAGGACGAGTGATCTTTCTATTCCTTGAATATACCCAAAAACCTTTTATATATATCTTGGGTGTTCGAAATTGCCGCCCGAAGATGAATGTGGACTTTGTAGCTAAGTTTGATATTGTAAGAATATATGCCCTCTACCTCTAATATAATCGCTTTTTGACGGAAAGTAGTTAGCGGCCAATTTTATTTAAGAGTTCGCTAGTGCGCTTATAAGCTTGAATATTCTCTAATAGAGCATACACGCCGCGCTATATAGCTTTAGTAACTTGGGCTGTAGTTACACTAGTACTTATTAAGTTCGGGCATCATGCGTTTAGGTAACTATAGGTAGCGAACTTGTTAAATAAATGTCATAATTAGTCAATATATGTAGACTCACTATAGCAAAGAAGAGTTATTGCTGTTTCTATCCTTAGATATAGTATTTTTGAAGATTATAAATAATAGAGATAGGTATTCTTTATCTTATATTTATATAGCAGCATCTTTAATATCCTTTAGCACGTCTATAGTTAGCAACCAAAGGGGGTGTGGATATAGGTTAAGTTCCTAGGACGTCTAACTAGGTCTCCTACATAATAGGGTCTGGCTAGGCGCACGGTAGGCTCCTAGGAACAAGGTTTCGTTCTAAAGGGCTATAAATATCTCACGACATATATAAGGAGCGGAGGATGTGCGCCATAAGTGACCTACATAGGGTTTTCCAGAATATAGAGGCTCCTTTCGTTTACTTCCTCGCGGGACGTCTTCTAGAGTCAAGGTTGTCCCGGCTTACGCGTGAGGCTTATATATTAAATGTCCTATATATATAGAGGTGGTAAACATTCTGGGTTCCTAGGGACATAGTGATATAGCGAATAAGAAAATAGCTTAAACGATAGCTGTAATTATCAAGCTAGCTTCCGGATATTTTTATTGGCTATTACAGAGCCTACGGCCAGCTACTAGGAGCACTATATCTAGAGCCTTATAAAGAAAATCCGATTGCGTATAGAAGTCTAGTTGCATACGCTTATTGGCAGAGAAGGGGTTCTCTTTCTCCACATTTTAACGATCATCTCAGCTAGACTCTATGCTAGGACATGTTAGGGATCTCTAAGTAGACTGATCCTATACTCCTAGCTCCGGTAGTCCTTCAAATCCTTGTTCGGAAATAGCGGGACCGAGAAGGCAAAGTATTCCTAGGAGCATCGATCGTAGAACAACAATGCTGATTAGGTGGCCAATTATCAAGCTCTATTATGGCGCAATTGATTGCAGACATTTTACTAGGATTAAGTATCACGTTGAAATTCCAGCCCTTTTTTGATAGGACGATGGGTGCCATCTAAAAGTGGAGGGGTACAAGTGATAGAGCTAGTGTTTTGCATTTTATTAACGTAGCTTACTCAGGCTGCTCACCCCAAATTCAGCTCAGACTCAGTGAGCGAATCAGGGCGCTCAGGTGACGATCAGAGCATGCTCAGTGAGCAGGTCAGAGCGCTTATGTAATGCTCAGTGAGCGGATCAAGGCGCTCAGGGGCGTGCTTAGATCTACTCAGTGAGCAAAAAGCGGCAAGGTCTGAGCACTAATACGGAAAGAGAACGCCAAGAAGTGGCAGAGGAAATCAAGTATGTAGGCCACGTTAGTTACGTATACAGTACCTTTTAGAGGATAGCCTTGGGTACTACACCGCAATTTTCTAAATTGTTCAAGATTCTCCATTGATTCCAACCCAATTCTCATTCGAAATGACACCGTAGCAGAAATATAGAATTCTATACTGTACATCCAGATGGACAATGAGTCAAAATACCCCACACCCAAACCGGATCAAACAAAGCATAGTAGGTCACGCCCCATAAAACAATATCATTTTCGAGAACATGTTCAACCAAAGTAGGGAGTCCCCGAGCTCCATAGTCCATTGATTTTCAAAGCCATGGTTGAAGATCGAGCCATATGCTTGAAATCAAGAAGACACTAAACGCCTGCCAAGCCATCAAAAACCGGACACAGGCACCACTGCTTTTCCGACAAACTATTCTTATGGGAAATGAACAAATGACACCATAGCCATTGAAAACCTTGTGATAACAGACTAAAATTACCTTGGGAGTCAGTCTCGCCCGCTGGCTAGGCTCATAATGATATCATTTAACGGCTGCCAAGGTTACCTACAGTAAGGGCTACTGTAGGGTCGCTGCGTGTAGATCGTGGGAGATCGTGGAGATCTTGGTCATTGGTGGGTCGCTGGACCACCAATCCTGCTGCCGGATTTGTTGCATGTACTTTATTTGGTTGGATTGGCCTTGCATACATGTATGTTATGTACCTTGGGGTTGCATATACTGTACATGTGCAGTTCGAATTGGTACCTGTTCTACAGCATACACCTCCCGAAGCCTCAATGTTTTTTCACTTGAGAGGAATGGTTACAGAGTACGACTTGGCTGACAAAAGCAAGGATGTAATAAGACTAAAGCAATGCTATGTTCAACGCCGTGAATGCCTGGTTCCCAAATGCCGAAGTCAGCGCTCTCGCAGTGCTAAGATACTAGCAGGAAAAGGAAATAAAGTCAAAGTCCAAGCTACGCGATCACCTATCGAAGATGGCCTTCATGTCTGCGCAGGCGTCACGGTAAAGCACATCCACGCTGTCCTGGTCCCGCCATGGGTTGGGTGACTTATCCCACGCATGCTTGGCCTTCTCAATAAGCATGGCCCGAACGCGTTTGCCAAGGCCTTCTAAGCGGCGCACGAACGATTGACCCTCCTTCATGAGCATGTCCCATTCACAGATGAACAAGAAGATATCGTGAGGAAGGGCCTCGGCCAGATTTCGATCGGAGGCGCGCACGGGAGATGCATACGGAGAAGCACGATCCTCCAGATTGGGAAGATAAGCCTCGTCAAAGAGGGTGGTAAAGAAGGCAGGGAGAGTCTTGTCCGGCATGGGACTCATCGCCCGGCGATGGTCGCGCGATTCCTGGAAGTCCAGAATCGGGTACCAGCTGAACAATGCCACAATGCGAAGATCGCTGACTTGGTTGATCAGGTTCTGGGTTGATTCCGCTCGGCCCAAGTGTTCCTTGACCTCGGTTGATATCCGGCCACGCAGCCTCAACGGCACCGTAACTGCCAGGTTTCCGCCTGCCGAGAACCCGCTCAACGCCACTCGGCTTACATCCAAGCCCAGCTCAGCGGCATGTGCTGCCAGGTAGAGTAGTCCTTCGACACCGTCGTCCACTGCTGCGGGGAAAGGGTGCTCCGGTGCGCGCCGGTAACTCACGCTTACAACAACCGCTCCGACATTATCCAGGATCACCTTGACCCAGCGAGAATCATCCGTGGCACAGCCGAGCGTGAATCCGCCTCCGTGGAAGTTGACGGCAACCGGGTAGCGATGACCTAACCGGCGTTGCTGGTGGTAGTCGGGTGGGCAGTAGAAATGGAGGACTACTGAGTGGCCATGGGAGTCGGAGGTCACGTTGCGAGTGAAGGACGGTCGGGGCGGACTGGGCGGACCAATATCGTGCAGGAACATTCCGATCCGCATCAGAAACCGCCAGAAGACGGCCTGTACATACAGCCACCATCGGGACTGGGCCATAGTGTGATCTGGCATGCGCTTGGGAACTCCGGAAGATCCGGAAGATGACAAGTTTATAGAACGGGAGGACAAGAAGAATGAAATTGAAGTCAAGTAAAGTACAAGCGAAGTGAAGGCAAGTCAAGTCAAGAATCAGGTGTTGAGATAAAGAAACGTAGTCTGAGGCCGAGACAAAACGTAAGCTCCATACCAAGAAATCAAGTATCAGGAGTGTGATGTCATCCTCTGTTTTCAGGGCAGGGTAGGCCGGGTTTATTTAATTCTTCAGCTCTGCTACTCCTGAATTCCTAATTATATCAATATACTCTTTATCTTCCTGTAACTTTATCCTCTTCACGGACTGGTCTGTTCCTCATTCTTCCGACGGGCTTCCCTGCTTACTATTGATCACCGCTTCCAGGGTTCCGGCCATTCGCCCCCCTCACCAACCATCTCAACCTTGAACCCTTCTCTTCTCATGTCCTAGGCATTGCTCAACATGTCGATCAAACGTGCTCTCTCCAAGGCCATTAAAGGGCATATGGGAGGCGACGATGACACCTCTGGCTCCAACATTCGTACTACCCTGAACCCCAAGATTCGTACCTCTACGTCCCGCTCCGGCTCTCCCACCGCATCCCCTCGTCGCAGCATTCTCGGCAATTTCCTACGCGACAGGAATGATTATGTCTCTTCCTCTGAGGACTTCTCCGATGACTCCTCCAGCGGTGGCTTGAGCAAGAATCAGCAGAAGCGGCTGGTCCGTCAACACCGGCGCAGTGAGCGCAGCCGTCTCAGTGAGGAGACGTTCTCCGAGGCCGATCACCGCCGCAAGGAAGAAGAGATTGCGAAAGCTGCAGCTGAAGAGACTGCTGATATGAAGGCACGCTATGGCGAGCTGCCCTTGATGCAGTCCTCCGTGCGTCCACGAGAACTACGCACTCGGATCGATGAGATCACACCTGCCATGGTGGGGCAGCAGGTCTTCTTCACGGCCCGATTGCATGTGGTGCGTCGGATGAGTGCCAAACTGGTGTTCCTAGTGTTCCGTCAGCAGTTGGGTACTTTCCAGGGTGTTCTGCATGAGCGCCCGGGGATCTCATCCATCGCCATGATCCAGTGGGTCGAGCACCTCCGCGTGGGCTCTTTCATCACAGTCCGGGGTACAGTGCAAAAGCCTGAAGTTCCTGTGCTGGGCTGCTCCATTCATGATGTCGAGCTGGCCATTGACTCTGTTCATCTTCTCGTTCGTCGCGAGGAGCCTGTCCCCTTCAGCGTTTACGAGGCCGAGATTCGGACCACCGAGGAAGATAAGGTTGAGGGTCGTCGCAGCCATATCCCTGACCGGACACGTCTAGCCAATCGAATCCTCGACCTGCGGACAGCAACTTCACAATCTATCTTCCGTGTGCAGTCTGCGACCTGCAACCTGTTCCGTACCGCCCTAGACGAGCGCGAGTTTATCGAAATCCACACTCCCAAGTTGCAAGGTGCTGCCACTGAATCTGGAGCAAGTGTCTTCCAGGTCAACTACTTTGGTCGCCCTGCATTTCTGGCCCAGTCACCCCAATTGGCAAAACAGATGGCTATTGCTGCCGATTTCGGCCGTGTTTACGAGATCGGTGCCGTCTTCCGTGCCGAGAACTCCAACACTCATCGTCATCTGACAGAGTACACTGGATTGGATATCGAAATGTCAATTGAAGAGCACTACCATGAGATGCTTGAGACCCTTGACGCTGTTATCAAGAACATTTTGAAGGGTATCTATTCTAAGTACCGCCGCGAGGTGGAGCTTATCAAGCACCAGTTCCCTTCAGAGGATATCGTGTGGCTGGATGAGACGCCAATTATTCGCTTCACCGACGGTATCAAAATGCTGAATGACTCGGGATGGCGGAGCGAGGAGGGTGAAATGCTGCCTCTGGATGAGGATTTAGCCACTCGTGACGAGATTCGCCTCGGTGAGCTTGTCAAGGAGCAATATGGTACCGATTACTATGTCCTTGACAAGTTCCCCCGCGATGCGCGTCCATTCTATACTATGCCCGATGCCGAAAATGACAAATACACCAACTCATTCGACATGTTCATCCGTGGGCAGGAGATTGTCTCGGGTGGTCAACGTATTCATGATCCTCACATGCTTGAGGAGAACATGCGCCGCGTTGGTATCAACCCAGAGGATATGGAAGAATATCTCGAGGGCTTCCGATGGGGTGCTCCCCCTCACGCAGGTGCCGGTGTTGGTCTCGAGCGAATTGTCATGCTAATCTTGAAACTGGGCAACATTCGTCTTACCTCGCTCTTCCATCGTGATCCCAAGAGCTTGCCAGCGAAACCAGTCGGAGAGAAGCTACGCCACCCTGAATCCTCGACCATTGAACCGCCATGGCAACGCGAGCACAAGGGTCGTGTGGCTTCCGATGTTAGCGAGCTGCAACCGCTGGAGGAGCTGGTTGCTAACTACGGTGATGCCACATCAACTTCTTGGTTCGATGACCGGTTCAAGATCTGGCGTGACATGGCCACTGGTGCGGCCGTCGCCTACGTTCCCAGCTCCAACAACTACGCCGTCATCCCAGGTAACCCAGCCTGTGACCCCAAACAATACACACGCACCATCACACAATTCTTGCAGTGGATGCGCCGTGAGACCAAGTTCAAGCCCGTTTGGATTCTCTGTTCGCCAGAGGTTGAGACCATCCTGGGTGAGCGACTAGGCTGGCGCAGTCTGTCTTGTATTGCTGAAGAGCGTGTTGATCCCTCGCGCAACCAGGCTGCCTCTGACGGCGAGATATCCCGCAAGCTCCGTCGCGCCGAAAACGAGGGCATCAAATTGGTCACGTTCAACCAAGGCGAGATGGTCCCAGATGACATCCGCAAGAAGATTGATGATCGCATCAGCGAATGGCTGTCAAACCGCAAGGGCACACAAGTCCACCTTTCACAGATTCGCCCATGGTGCGACTCCGAGCACCGCTGGTACTTCTACGCCATGGACAAGCAGGGCAACATCTGTGCCTTTGTCGCATTGGCCATGCTGTCCCCTGCCCATGGCATGCAAGTGAAGTACAGTCTGGACTTCCCCGGCGCTCCCAACGGTGTCATTGAATATATCGTCACCCACGCCATCCAGACCGCCGCCAAGAGCGGTGTCAAGGGCCTCACCTTCGGCGCTGGCGCCACTTCCCAACTTATCCCTGGCCACAACATGCACGGCACCAAGGTCAAGATGCTGGAGCACACCTACGAAGCCCTCGCTAAGCAGTTCCACCTCGTGCGCAAAAGTGAATTCCGTGCCAAGCTAGGTGCCACCGAGGATCCGCTGTATATCTCGTACCCTGCCCACGGTCTTGGCTCCAAGGGTATCCGTGCCATTCTGAACTTCTTCGAGGATTAATTCACGACTACAGCCCTCGAAATTATGATTGATGAGAGTTTAACTGGTCTTTATCTCCCAGGATCTAGATGCCAGTGGTCGTGGATATACTGCCATACTGCCATCTATGTCGTTCACATATTGGGACACGTTTAGAATAGACAGAGGAAGAGAACGAAACAGCTGGCTGATCTACGGCGTTCATTCTAGTGTTTCTTGCTTTGATTTTGACTCTTGTTTCTCCATACGCACTGCCCATGTTTATTTTTTATTCCCCTTTTATGTTATGAATCATGTATCCCCCATGTTTGTATGTCTGATTGTTGTTCCGGCGATTCTGGCATTGAGTCTTCTTTGTTAGGCTAGCTAAATTTTGTTCATGAATATTTGCGACTCCCTGCCTTTTGAAACTGGTGTCTCAATTCTCTGTAGGATTCGTGAGTGGTAGGTGAATGTTGATAGTAGTATTTGAACATCACCCTGTTTCTTCCATACCTAGCTTCTTTGGATTGGTTCAAATGCCCTCTAGCTACTCAGTATATCCCTTTCCACATCTCAAGTCCCAGTCACGCTTATATCATACATAAAACATACAAAGCACCCAATAGACAAAAGAAATAAATTAGTAGTACAACCTTCACCCTATCCATCCCCAACTTATTTCCTCTTCATATCCTCAAGAGCACTCTGCCCACGCGCATCCTCAACAACCCTCCCAACCTCCCCACAAACCCACCTCGAAACAACAGCAGCAAGCAAAGCAACAGCAACAATCCACAACGCAGTCGGTACAAGCGACCGCGGGAAAACATTCATCAAAAACGGATCCAAAATCACATCCACCGCCACAGCCGGCACATCCCGCATCAGTGCAGCGTCAGTACTGAAGTAATCAGCCGCGGCGTGGATCCGCAAGAACAGAACTGAGTCTGTTGTCGGCGCCGGATCTAGCGGATCGCTTCCGCCCTTGTTGCTTCCGCGTGGACGGCTGATTGCATGTCTTGGGATGCTATTTGATTGTAGTGCAGTGTCTAGGGTTGCTAGTCTTGCGTTTGTGTAGATGCTTAGGGAGCTCAGTAGGGATTTGTTGGAGATTGTTTGGGGGACGGGGTGGGTTTTTAGGGTGAAGGATGTTGGTTGCTTGGTTTGTTAGTTTATATTTCCCCTGTTTCTGTTTTCTTGTTCCATGGTACATGTATGATGTATTGTAATGTGAGGGTTGGGGGTTGGGGGATGGTTCTTACAGTTGCTAACCAACAAACTCGTACTTCATACCGCTGACCTGGGTTCAAGTTCTCCAGGAAGAACCAAGAGTCCACGCCATCTGGGGCGTCGGTTGTTGGGAATGATGCATTGAGTCGGGTGCGCACTATGGGGTTTTGAGGTGATAGCCGCTCTAGACCGAGGTCGTCGAAGTCCGGCTGCTCTGAGGGGATTGTTGTTTCTGGGGGAGCGAGGAAGATGGCTTTTTCCACATTTGCTTGGGCTACTGCTGTGAAGAGGGGCAGCATTAGGCCCAGGGTGAGAAAATGGATTTGCATGGTGATAGCTCTGCTATGCAGGTTGCAGATCGCAGGTTTGGATGTGATGTGGTTTCCTTGGCTCTTTATCCACTGTTATCCACTGCACATTGCTTTTCTGTGGACTTGTTGTGCTGGGAATCTGTTAGCTGTGTAGGTTTATAGTTTGGGATTATACTGTACTGATATTATCTCTTCGGTGTGTTGTTGCTTATCAGGTGAATGGTGTTGTCCTGGTGTGGGTCCCGCTTGACCGAGTATTTGATGTTGACACCGTATGAGTTGCGACACAGATATTAATTCACAGTAAAAATCAATTGCTCTTCAATTATGCCTGATCAGTGAACTGATCAACTACAGTAAGTCCCTCGATATCCGAGTTCAGTCACGTGGGATCACGAGACTATCGAGGCGGTCAGGCAGCCCAGAGGAGCAGCCGGGCAGGAGCCAATCAGAAGGGCTGACGCGACCCAACGAACGGATCAACAATGAACTTCCCCCCTGTACAGCACAGACGCTCCTCCTCCACAACATTTCTGTTGACCTCTGTTTTCCCTTCGACATCTTCTCGTCCATTCCTCCATTCTTCAGGTATTTCACCCCTCTATCAACCCCCCCCGCCCCCTTCTTTGACTGAACCCCCCCTGAATCAGACCACCGCGTTTGTTGTTTTGGGTTTCCCCTCTCCTGATTTTTTAGCCTAAAAACATCCACGGAATCACAATGCGTGAGATTATCAGTTTGAACGGTATGTCAAGGTCCCTCATCATCTCTGATCATTGTGTATCCCTGTATCTTCGATGGAATGACGCGCTGACATGATTCTTCCCTATAGTCGGCCAGGCCGGTTGCCAGATCGCCAACTCCTGCTGGGAGGTAAATACCCACAACCATTGACCGACAAATTTCGAATATACTGACAGTCATGACTTTCTAGCTGTACTGTCTGGAGCACGGTATCCAGGTATGTTGGAATGCAAATCAAACTCGTGGGGGGGCGCCCAATGTCGACTCGGGCAGCCGTACCCCTATTTTCTTGAGGGGGCACTAACGATGTTGATAGCCCGATGGATTCCTCACTGAGGAGCGCAAGAAGGCTGACCCCGACCACGGCTTCAGCACCTTCTTTTCTGAGACTGGTATGAAAATTGATTTTTTTTTCATGTTCCCCCGCCTGGGAAATCCCGTTCCTAATATCCCCCACCAGGCCAGGGCAAGTACGTTCCCCGTACCATCTACGCCGATCTTGAGCCCAACGTTGTCGATGAGGTTCGCACCGGTACCTACCGTTCGCTCTTCCACCCTGAGCAGATGATCACTGGCAAGGAGGATGCTTCCAACAACTACGCCCGTGGCCACTACACCGTTGGTAAGGAGATGATCGATGAGGTCCTCGACCGTGTTCGTCGTGTTGCCGACTCTTGTGCCGGTCTCCAGGGATTCCTCGTCTTCCACTCCTTCGGTGGTGGTACCGGTTCCGGTTTCGGTGCTCTCCTGATGGAGCGTCTGTCCGTCGACTACGGCAAGAAGTCCAAGTTGGAATTCTGTGTCTACCCCGCCCCTCAGAACGCTACCGCCGTTGTTGAGCCATACAACTCCATCCTGACTACCCACACCACCCTGGAGCACTCCGACTGCTCCTTCATGGTCGACAACGAGGCTATCTACGATATCTGCCGCCGTAATCTCGGCATTGAGCGCCCCAGCTACGAGAACCTGAACCGCCTGATCGCCCAGGTTGTTTCCTCTATCACTGCTTCCCTGCGCTTCGACGGTTCCCTCAACGTCGACCTTAACGAGTTCCAGACCAACTTGGTGCCTTACCCCCGTATCCACTTCCCTCTGGTCGCCTACTCTCCCATCATCTCCGCCGACAAGGCCGCTCACGAGGCTCACTCGGTCACCGAGATCACCTCCAACTGCTTCGAGCCCCACAACCAGATGGTCAAGTGTGACCCCCGTAACGGCAAGTACATGGCCACCTGTCTGCTCTACCGCGGTGATGTCGTCCCCAAGGACGCCCACGCCGCTGTCGCCACCCTCAAGACCAAGCGCACCATCCAGTTCGTCGACTGGTGCCCTACTGGCTTCAAGCTCGGTATCTGCTACCAGCCTCCCCAGCAGGTCCCCAACGGCGACCTCGCCAACCTCAACCGTGCTGTGTAAGTTTTTATCCTGGCATTGTTCAAAATTGATACTGACCCATATATAGCTGCATGCTGTCCAACACCACCGCTATCGCCGAGGCTTGGTCCGCTCTCGACCACAAGTTCGACCTCATGTACTCCAAGCGTGCCTTCGTTCACTGGTACGTTGGTGAGGGTATGGAGGAGGGTGAGTTCTCCGAGGCCCGTGAGGATCTCGCTGCTCTTGAGCGTGACTACGAGGAGGTTGCCTCCGACTCCCTCGAGGGTGACGAGGAGCTTGAGCCCGAGTACTAGATTAGGGATGTTGTGTGACCGGCTTTGTGGCTCTTGGCTATTTGGCTTGTGCGCGTTGGTTTGGGGATCAATGCCGAGTCTCTAAGTTTGGTTTCTTCCCGCGTCTATCGGGCTTTTTGCAAATAGATGGGAACATAAGTTTTGCTGCCGATGATTTTCTGGCTTTGTTGTTCGATATATCTTTAATATCCCTGAAGCAGCGATGAAATTTCCCCCGTTCCATCCTCGTAGCGGGATTTTGCGATTGTACTTACTTTGGTATCCTCGTCGTTCTTTGAATGTAACCTTCGTATGAATCTTTATGTTTGTCAATAGTCATGGCTTCAGCCAGTGGATTGGTCTGATACTCGGTACTCTTGTACTTCTGTGCCTAGCTTCCAAGCTTAATCGGTTGTTCTCAAAGAGTTGAGTTGTAGCTTCATGTGTTTGCCCTGGATCATACGGAGTGCCACAGTCGAGGATATCAGCACAACCCATGTCTATGTCATCCAGTCTTATATCTGAAGCTAACCCCTAAGTATAGAGACGTTTTGGTATTGTAGTGAATGCATCTGGGATGTTTGATTCGTATGGTTGATATTCCTTTAGTCCCTCGAAATTTGAGGCTAGAGATGCCAGAAAGTTACCACAGGGATAATTTTGGTCCGCTGGATGTATTGCAGGATGGTTTTGGCGTTAATTATTTCCTTGTTGTCTTTGAATGTCGAGCTGTCAGCATCTCCGGCGTTGATATATATTTGTACCATTTTACCAAGTTCCTCTAACTATACCATTGTGGTTACTTTTTTTTCCCCTGCAGCATCGATGCATTTTGCTCAAGTTCATCGATTCGTTCGGGTCAGGAAATATTTAATGATCTCACGTAGTGTTGTCATTCCTCTGATGCTGAGGGTTTTGTAAAAGGTTGGTCCAAGTATATAGATGCGCGTCATGCATCTAACAGATCAGGACAACCACCACTTGGCAGAATGACTCGTAGTAACATATAAAAGTAGTAAATGCGGACAAGATAGCTTGAACAAGACAAATCTCAAATATAATCCCTAAATACTATGGGAGGGTCTACCCTGGAATGGACGCTAAAAGCAACTGACCGCCTTTGGGACCCCAGGAACCCTCCTTACGACATCGACTCCAGCCACTCTCTCCCCTTCCTCCTGACGTCTATTTACTCCTTGGAGCTTGGGATTTATCTATATTCCCTGCCCTTATTCTCCCAGAACTCGCGCTTAGTCCATGCCCATCACATCTACCAAGCTAACGGTACCCCGTGTCTCCTTATCCTCCAGGCCCCCAACGATTGTGAACACATTGGAAGGAGGGGAGTTAAGCTCCTCCTAGGACACAGCAATGGCTGATACTTGTGAGTGCCATCCCCCACACCCTACGAGACCCCAGAACAACGGCAAGAGAGCTTCGGCGCACTTCAGGGGAAGTCCCGCCGGCCTCCGTCATGACCACCACCTCCCCTTCATACATACCCGTCTTCTATGCGCAACGCCGCGGTTCTAACTCATATGTTCAAGCACAACGGCACCCTAACCTCAATCTCACGCCGGAGGAAAAGCGAGTCTTTTATCAGCTTTTCCAGGCTGCTGATACTACCAACCTCGGCGTTATTACTGGCGAAATCGCCGTTCCGTTCTTCGAGAAGACGCACCTCTCTCCGGATACACTCGGATTGGTATGTGGGCATCTAAGGGAGTGTTTGTTATGATACCGAGCTTTGTTGCTAATTGTACTTGGCGCAGATATGGCAAATCGCGGATAAAGAGAACAGGGGTCTCCTGACTCCGTCTGGCTTCGGCATTGTTCTACGACTCATTGGACATGCGCAAGCTGGTCGGGCTCCCTCTGACGAATTGGCTCTGCAGAGTGAGTGACGATACATTCCGGAAGAATGGAAGTAATACTGATTTTGGATCTGTTTCATAGCTGGTCCTTTGCCTCGCTTTGATGGAATTGTTGTCGATACAACAGCTCCGATACCCGAATCTGGCACCATTAGCCCCCCGCCTGGTGCCGGCGCACCTATTCGAGTCCCGCCCCTGCAGCCTGATGATGCCAACAAGTTCGTCTCGCTGTTTGAGAAGTCTGATGTCAACAATGGCGTGATTTCAGGTGTGTCGTCTTTCAATGTTGCGAATGTTGGCCATTGCTAATATATCCATTACTTGGTTAATAGGCGAAATCGCGAAGCAAATCTTTGAGCGCGCCCGGCTTCCAAATGAGGTCCTGGGTCGTATCTGGTTCTTGTCGGACACCAAGCAGCGCGGCGCTTTGGATGCTACCGAGTTCACCATTGCCATGCATCTCCTGACTTCATATAAATCCGGTGCCCTGCGCGGTATCCCTGCGACCCTGCCACCCGGTCTATACGAAGCCGCATCTCGAAGAGGATCTGCTCGCGGGTCTTTCGGTGCACGACCCGAGGTTCCTCCCGTTCCTGCCATTCCAAAACAGTTTACGGGCCCCCAGCGAACAGCAAGCCCTATGAGCGCAGCCAACCGCCCGCCGTTTGGAGGCATTTCGGCCCAGGCTACCGGAAACGACTGGTTGATCACCCCCCAGGAGAAGGCTCACTTCGACACCATCTTCGAGACCGTCGACACAGGTAAGGTGGGAAAGATCACTGGTGACCAAGCTGTTGGTTTCTTCATGAAGGCTCAACTTCCCGAGGAAACTCTTGCTCAGATCTGGGACCTTGCGGACATTGACGCGGATGGCCAGCTGAGTCGGGAGGAGTTTGCTGTGGCTATGTATCTGGTGAGACTGCAGCGTAGCGGCAAGGAGCCGCTTCCGCAGATTGTTCCGCCTGCCCTCATTCCACCCAACATGCGCCGCCAGGCGCCGGTGCCAGCGCCCATGGCAGCCCCTACTCCTCCCCCGGCGCCCACGCCTGCAGTACGATCTGCTGCCGATGATTTGTTTGGACTTGATTCGCCTGTGCAGCCGTTTGCTCAGCCTCAAATGCCTCAGTCTACTGGAGGCTCCAACCCGGCGTTCCACACTCCAGGCTCGCCTGGCTCTAGAGCGTCTCCTCAGACCGCTTCAAACACGTTCAAGCCTTTCATTCCTAGTTCCTCCTTTGGCCAGAGCCTGCAGCCGCAGATGACTGGTGCATCTGCAGGTACCCCAACAGTTCGCTCACCTCCCCCTCCATCGGACGACCTCCTTGGCGACAATGATCCCGAGGAGTCAAACAAGCTGACCCAGGAAACTACTGAACTCGCGAACCTGTCGAATCAGATTGGTTCTCTTGCCAAGGAAATGCACAACGTACAGGAGAAGCGGACTTCTGCTGAACAGAACATTACCCAGTCTTCCCAGCAGAAGCGTGATTTCGAGGCACGCCTTGCGCAAGCGCGTTCAATGTATGAACAAGAGGTTACTAACTTCAAGGCACTTGAGGAGCGCCTCAAGGCTTCCAAGGCGGAGACCGAGAAGTTGCAACAGCAATATGCACTCATCGAGGGCAGCCGTCAGGATTTGCACAACCAATATACCAACGTTTCGGCAGCCTTGGCTTCCGACCAGCAGGAGAATGCTAGCTTGAAGGAGAAGATCCGCCAGGCTAACGCCCAGGTTGCACAGCTTAAGCCCGCGCTGGAAAAGGCCCGCTCCGATGCGCGTCAGCAGAAGGGCCTGGTTGCAATCAACAAGAAGCAATTGGCTACCGTTGAAGGCGAACGGGATAAGATCCAGGGTGAGATCAACGAAGTTGGAAGGGAAACTCCCAAGTCTGTTGAGGACGTGACCCCGGACGTAACCCCGGCCGTTAGCGTGCCCGAGGTTGCCAGCCCTGCTGTTTCCACCACAAGCCAGAACACGAATCCTTTCTTCCGACGAACAGATAGTGCAAGTGAACAGGCACGCTCGCCCACTGTTTCCAACGACCAGCAAAAGGCATTTGACAGCCTGTTTGGTCAGACATTCGCACCCTCCGCTGCTGGACCACCGCCCACTTCGTTCCGCTCCGAGTCTCCGCTGGCCACAGCCAAGTCCCCTGTGACTTCTGGTGTGCCGACTCCATCAGTCTCTCCGCCTCCTGGAGCTTTGCCCGGATCATTCCCCGGCGCCTTGTCTGAGCCCCCACCCCCAAGCCAGTCTCGGCAGCTCACCCCGAGCTTCCTTCAGTTCAACGACACCCAGTCTTTGACTTCGTCAACCATGGTCTCCCCTCCCGGCAGTCGCTTTGGCGGCCCTGAAACTTCCGGATTTGGTACTCCTTCTCTGGCTACTAGCGACCAGGGGCCTCCATCTGCGACAGAATCCAGTGACTACAGTCGTGCACCAGCCTCCACTGTTGAAGGAACCCCGGCTCGATCTCCATTTGAGGAAGTGCCAGATGCTTCGAAATTTCCTGAAGTCCCTGTAGCATCGACCGAGCAACCCGAGACTGCCACATCTACAACCGAGGGCCAAGCTCAGGGAAACAAGGATTTGAGTTTCGATGAGTTGTTTGGAAGCAAGGCTCACAAGCGGTCTGAGTCTCAGCAGGGAAACGACTTTGAGGAAGCGTTTGCCTTTATGAAGCAAGGCCCCGGAGCTGAGAAGACGAATGGAGCCGCTTCAGCTGGCCCATCTGAGTTCCCCCCAATTCAGGAGCTTCACCATGACGATGATGACGATGACAGCTCCGACGACGAGGGCCCCCTAGGATTTGATGACAACTTCACTCCTGCCGTGCCTAAGAAGGAGCCCCAGCAGGACTCCATCGACGCCGCGCAGCTAGCTGCCTTCCCTGCCCCGGGAGCCTCTGTCCCATCTGCCCAGCCCCCAAGCGCCGAGGCTCAGCAGAGCCCCCCTGACTATGAGACCCCCAAGGAAGACAACACTCACCTTCCTCCTCAGTTCAATGGACTCTTGCCCGAGCGTGCTGATCCTACCGCTTTCCCTGATGCGCCTCATTCAGTGGACCACACCACTGGAGCACCAGTTGTCCCCACTGAGTCCGCACATGACGCTCCCGCAGAGACTGTCATCCCAGCTGGTGGAGCGAAGGTTGGAGGACCGGATTTTGAAGCAGCTTTCGCCGGAATGAACCTTGCGCCTGCGACTGAAGCAGACGACGACGATGATGACGAGCCGGAAACCCAAGTCAAGAACACAAACGACTTTGATTTCTCCTTTGACTCCCCAGCCCAAAAGCAACACACTGGCTCGTCTGACTTCTTCTCCTTTGACAACAACGTCCACGCCTCGACCACCCAGCCCGCTGGATCAACAGCTGGAGGCGACTCCAAGCCCGCTGCGCATGAGTGGGATGCGCTCTTTGCACCCCTTGACAATGCCAAGGCGTCAACTGGCGAAGAAGCCAGCGAGGACAAGTCCAAGCAGCCTGGATGGGCCCTCAACACCGATTCTGGCGAGGATGACCTGATCCTCCAGCGACTGACTGGTATGGGCTTCACACGCGATGAATCTCTCGATGCGCTGGAGAAGTTCGATTACAACCTTGACAAGGTGAGTACCCTACCACACCTCATATGAACCTTACTAACTGTGTCCCAGGCTGCGGACCATTTGACCTCGAAAACTTGATCATGACCCCTCTTTCTTTCCTACTGCACATATCTTACCCACATACTCTGCTTTCACCACTGTCTTTCATGAGCCCCCTTGGACCTGATGACCAACAAGCGGGGCTCTCTTGCATCGATATTTCCCTTTTGTCCAGCGCCGTGTATATCGTCTCTTTCCTGTCTACATTGGATCTTTGGATCTGCCGCCAATCCGCCCAGAACAAGGATTTCCCGTGTATCCCCCTGTGTAGTGTAGTTTACGATAATCCATAACTTAATTGAGTTTACATGTAATCAAACACTTTCCCATTGTAGGGCTGAAACAACCTCGCGCCTCGCCTGGGGTGACTAATCGCCGTACCCCAGATTACCCCACGAACCTAACGCACAGGTGACTGTTAACCTCCGATATCTCCCTCTATGCAGCCCTAGAGTATATACTACAGACAATTCCCAAAAGCACATCATGCAAAATGTCCAAGGGACGCCCCGTCGGTACGGGTTCGCATGGCTAATGTGCCGACAGCGGAAAATCAAATGCGACGGCAAGAAACCGAATTGTGCGAAGTGCCTCAAAGCCAAGGAATTATGCAAGTACAAGGAAAACCCCAGTTACAACGCGCATGACCCACCAGCTTCACCAGTCCAAGCGTCGCATCGAGCAATTGGAGTCCCAGTTTGGGACCTCTAGAGCCCACTCCTACCGCGCCTCACGATCTGGGAATCCTCGGAGAGGTCGCGGCGCCAACACAGGGTTTGTCGTACACCATCGCAAACAATGTAAGGGCCTCAATTTTGCATATGTTGTATCAGGACCAAGTTGCGACAACGGGCAACGTCGCATCACCACTCTCGCCACATGAACTTGCTGCTGGTCCTGTCTTCCTGTTCAACGTGTACCATTTAATGGACCTCGAGACAAACAAGGATTCATCCCTATTCCCTATTTCTTTTGCCGACATCCAGAACAACAACTCGATCGTCCAGTTCCTGGGATTACCAAGGACCAGCTCGAATCAGAAGATCTGGCACATCTGAAGCTGAAGGCTTTCCCATCGGAGGAGTGCACCATGTTGGGAATCGCTAATATTATTCGCTCCAAGAATTCCGCACCGTTTGAACTAACTCTGGACATCATGTTCGACACCAGGGAGGCATATGAGCGAGCAAAGAATGCGAATATTTTCACCGACGAGCCTGTCATAAAACTATACCATCTCCTGGCAGATGGTATCATCACGAACACGTTCTTCGAGCCCGTTCTCGCCTGGAAGTATACACTGAAGCGTCCTTGGGAGCGAAGTACTGTGGGCGAGCGTGATACTCTGGGAAAACAACAGCACGCGTCCTTGTTATATGTCAACGTTCCTGCCAATTGAGAACTGAAACCACGCGATATGGCGCCATGATGTCTTTCTTCTATTTTCACTTAGACATTGCTTTTCTTCAGTGCTTATTCCTTCCATTTTGTATTTTGTCAGGACTCGGAGATAGAGAAGATCGGAGAAGATGAGTTGAACGTTGAGCCCATCGGAGATATTTTTTCTTCTCGGGCTTGCCTCCAGCTTAATTTCCCCTTACGGAACATCCCGAGTCTTGAAGATGCATCTATACAGCTTTGCAGACTATATAATTCCTTGGATTGTTTCTCGTCCTATACACATAGATATAAAGATTATCTCTTCCAGCGTCAATCTCTTGAACGTCCCAGGTATTTCCGACTTAATCTTCTTCCCTGGTGTAAAATGAGCGACAAGAAGATAGCATTGGAATCCTTGGAAGGCTCCGAAACAAAAGAGATGCTTACCAAGTCATCTTTCCCAGAGGGAGGTGTCAAAGGATGGCTTACCGTGCTAAGCGGCTGGTGTGTGATGTTTAATACATTCGGATACATCAATGCCTTTGGGCAAGTCTGACAACAACTCGACGAGTGATTGCTTTTACTAACATCATCAACAGAATCTACGAATCTTACTACAAAGCCACATTCCTTAGTGCCCAAAGCGAGTCCCATATTGCATGGATTGGCTCCCTTCAAGCCTTCTTCATGTTCTCCGCTGGCCTCATCTCCGGCCCGATGATGGATCGCTATGGACCGAAGGTATGCACAACGCGTGGATGTCAGTCATACTAGTATCAATAAAGCTCATTGAAGAATACTGGTCATCCTAATTCCATGTTCAATGCTATTCATCACCTCCCTCTGCACCGAATACTACCAATTCATCCTAGCGCAAGACGCCCTCCAAACGGTCTCACCTATACCCCAGCCGTAACCACCATCAGCCAATATTTCTTCCAGAAACGACCAATCGCAATGGGAATTGCATCTAGCGGATCCTCCGCCGCAGGAGTGGTTTTCCCCATCGCCCCGAACAGCATGCTCAACAAATCAACTCTTGGATTGGGATGGTCTGTTCGAGTTTTGGGATTTCTCATGCTGCCATTGAGTATTATATCCTGTGCGGCTCTCTCATCGAATGCGTCTAAGGGGAAGAGCGGTGCTCCCTTTTTGCTTGCTGCTTGGAAGCATCCTGAGTATTACTTGCAGATCTTAGGAATGTTCCTGATGTTCTGTGGTCTTTTCGTCCCATTTTTTGCTATGTATCTGGATATGCCGAGCCTATTGGTCTCAGTGTTGACATCTCCTTTTACCTGATTTGATTGCCATTCTCAACGCGGGGTCCCTCTTCGGCCATCTTTCCGGTGGCGCGGTGGCGAACCGTATTGGGCGATTCAATTCTTGAACAGGGGCTTCGATCACCTGTTCAAGAATTGATCTTCTGTTGGCTGACTGTTACATCTCAGTGTGGGATGATTGCCTGTTCGGTGTTGTTTGGGTTCTTTTCTGGGACTGTTATTGGCTTGTTCCCTGCTACCATTGCTCTGACTGCGAGCAAGTCGAATGAGATTGGCTCGTATATGGGAATGGCATTGGGGGTTTGGGGTATTTCTACCCTTTACTGGAACGCCTATCACCGGGGACATGATCAATAGTTATGGGTCATATTACCCTGCTATCATTTTCGCCTGGGTGGCAACTCTTGTTGGAGTAGCCACTATTTTTGGGGCTCGGGCCGTTTTGCTGCAGGTAAGCTCGCTGCGTAAAAGGGGTCTAGAGGCAATTTATTAATAATTGATAGAAATTTAGATTAGACAGCCTTTTTGGTGGTATGTTAGCCGAGGATAATCTAGCCAGTACAGTGAGCGGTTTAATTTCCAGGCAACTCAATTCCTATAAGGCCCGAGGCACTTGGCTCTTTTTCCAGGGTCTACCTCAAACCCAATATTCTACAGAGTTTGTAGGGGGGCGACGTAGGCTTCCCAATATTATACGCTGTTGCCTGAAACCTCCAGTTCTACCGAGAGCAACACCAATCAAACCATGTGCTACGTGTGCAGCGGGACCGGCAGGACCCTGAATGGAGAAAATAGCAGCCAATCGGTGTTTGCTATTTCCCGTTAAGCTTCGAACAAAAGGCTTGACCCGTACTTAATTTGGTATACTTGCGATTGTTGAAGGTACACGCCGGACCATTTTGGTCTAGTTGCCCACAGAAAATCTATATTTTAAAAATAAACTAGAGCGAAAAGAACCGAAGTGAAGGGCGCTAAGTGCCAGATTAGGAAAAAGCGAGCACTAGTGTAACTCGTACTTTTGCCCTACAAGTCGTGCAAGTCAACAGCTGAGCCGCACCCCAGGCCTGTGAAACACGGCGTGTAGTGCTCTCGACTTCTTCAACACGACCCATTGGCATTGCCTCGCCACTCATTCCATCTCCATTTATTTGTCTCCGTCGCTCCTCATGTACCAGACCTTCGAAACCGACGTCCACCATCCGGAAACTCACTTGGAACAATCGCAACAATGCAGCACGAGACCCGGACAGATCATGTGGCGTTGAAAAACAAGACATTAGGCCCAATCTCCGTCCTTGCCCCGTTCTCAGCGCTCATTATCTCAATCACACTGGTGATCTACTTCCTAATCCGCTACTACGTCCTGGAAGGCTTCCTCATCCGCCGAGCATACGGGTCGATTTATACGGATTTGAGCGAACTCAACCGCCGCGGGTTCGTCAACCACCACATCGCCGGTTTCACCAAGATTGTCCTTCTGATTGTGGCCGCATACCCGTTCATCTGCGTTACCTTCGGCAAGGCGACATTCCAGACGGCCTATGCCCATGGCTCAATAGTCACCATGGGTGATATCCTCGTTGTTGTTGCTCAGACGTTGATTGCAATGTATATCTTTGAGTTGCTCTATCGGGTCAAGTTGTCTCCTGTTGCGGTTATGCATCACATTGGGACGATTCTTATTGGGCAGACAGCTATTGCGATCAGTTTGACGCCGGTCAGGGAACCTGATGCTGAGATTGAGTTCGTTCTTTGTACCGTCTGGGGTACGATCAAACCTTCTTCGTGTTTTTTTCTTCTTTTGACTGCATGCTAATCATGATCGCTTTTTTAGGTGCCTTCGATATCATCTCCGAATTCTTCCCTCACGTCGCAATCATTCTCTACCGCGTCTTTCCTAAACGACACCATTTCCTCAGTTGTGTCTTTCTTCTTTCCTGCGTTTCCACTGCACTTGGAACATTCTCCGAGACCATTGTGACGATGTGGCTGTTCGGTTCATTATGGAGCCGATGGAGACTTGCGTTCAAGGTGGTTACACCACTTCTGCATATTGCGTTTTCTGCCGCGCAGATCCACGGCAGTCTTGTTTTCTGGCGCATGTATCAGAGACAACAGAGATTTATGAGGAATGAAGGCGACGATATCGAGAAAGATGCATCTTCTGATATGAAGTTGTATGAGATGTCAGGGAGACCTGGCGAGGGTAGGACGAAGGCCGGCATAACTGGGTCAAACAATACCCTTGAATTGTTCCATGTCGACTCGGTTACTCCCATAGTTCGCTGATTTCAGTTTACCACAGACGATTTGTCTGTTTCATTTAGTACGATATGTCTGTTTTGTTACAGTTCTACACATGGCTTTGTATCTACGAATTAGAACATAGAGTTTAACATAGATTATGCTTACTGCTTATGATCAAGGCTGAAACTTGGGTTACCTACGACGCATAAACTACGTAACTGATACTTGGCCCTCGGTTTTCAGGTCAATTGTAATAGAACCGAATCGATAGAGGGAGCCGAGAGGAAGCCCAAGATGCAGTATACGGCAACGTTGCCAACAACCGTTGCGGGAGAACTACAGTAACAGGTAAAGAGAACCCGGAAGAGCGAAATAAGATGGAAATGCCTGCATTTCTTGGCTTAGCGCTCGGAGTACGTAAGAATAATAGTTATAATACATGGAAAGTCCCATGCCATAGGGGTCTCCAGTTCGCGCAAACCTTCCCTTTCCCTTTCCGTCCCGATTCCCATATCATTTCTCGATGTCATATGTCAATGTTAAGATGCATCAATAACAAGCATATTACACACGATTCATCATCATGGTATTCGATCATTGACTGTGTTGGCCCTTGGCCGTTTCGATCCTCCTCAATTGGTTCTTTCATGCTGGGCGGCCATACGTTGCATGGCAAGGCCTTGGATCCATTAGTTCCCTGGGGTGGGCACTTAGGAACATTTGGTTTCAGCTTACCAAAGTCCTCCCAGGAACGATCTTTCCCCTTGTTGCGGAGACTGCGGCCGTGCATGAGATTGTCAAATCCTTCAGAGTTGTGCAGCAGGATATACACCATCGCGTTCACACAGGCCACCCCGAAGGCCAGGATCCAGACTCTGAGAATAGTCAATGCCGATGTTGGTGTGCCGAAAGCGCCGAAGCGAGCCATCAGAGACCCAGTCACATCAACAACCAGCACAGCACCAGCTAGAAGAGCCGAGGGTCGATTGCTGAACATCGACCCAGTAATGCGAGTGACTAGGATCAGCCAGCTTTGGGTCAGGGTTATCTCCAGGAAGAGGACTTCATCTCGCGAGCCCCAGCCTTGAATCACACCACCCTCCTCACCTTGCAGCAACATGGTACCTAGCGTTACCCAGGTTCCGGCGGCAAGTATCATTCCGAGAATAATTGATTCTCCCCACAACTTTGGCTGATTCCATTTGACTGGGAGCTGGGAATAGGAGGCATTGTCATATGCAATGGCCAACGTCGCAATGTCTGCAAAGATGGCGAGAAGAACAATCAAGCGCAGATCGAGAGTCTCATTCATGATCACCATCCAGAGTCCCAGAAAAAGCTCCAGGTGGATTGACAAGGCAATGCGATAAACGACATATGCGTACATTCGGTGAAAGATTTGACGAGAAGTCTTGATTGCATCAATGATCGCGGACAGACCAGGAGCCAAGAAAACAATGTCAGCAGCGGAGCGCGCCGCGTCAGAGGCACCTTCGACAGCAATACCCGTGTCTGCTTTCTTGAGCGAAGCAGCATCGTTCACACCGTCACCGGTCATCGCCACGAGGTATCCACGCCGCTGAAGAATTTCCACCACACTATATTTGTGTTGAGGGAACACTTCTGCAAATCCGTCCGCAGCTTCAACAAAGTCGTTGACCTCGGAACCGGGCATCTCGCCAGCGCCAGTGACTCCAAGACGCTCAGCATTGTAGATGTTGGTTCCCAGACCAAGTTGGCGAGCTGTTTCACGAGCAATGCCGACTGCATCTCCGGTGAGCATCTTCATGGAGAGACCCAGACCTTGGGCTTCAGCGATCGTTTTAGCAGTGTCATGGCGAGGGGGGTCAGAGCAGGGCATGATCCCTAGAATCTCCCAGTTCTTCGAGGTACGCTTGCGGGCAACACCGAGAGCACGAAATCCTCGATCGGCAAATTCTGTGACTTTGGCCATGTACTCATCCACGAAAGGCTCACATAAGGTGCTCTCTGCCTGCACAGTTCGCAGGATCGTCATTGGTGCTCCTTTGACACAGATCATTCGCTCTCCGTCATGATTCTCCACAAGTGCAGTAACCTTTTTTGACACAGGATCAAATGGAGTAAACTCGATGGTCCTGTACGTAGGAACTTGAGACTTGGCCCATGGGTAGTTGCGTAGGCCCCTGAGAAAAACCTTGTCGATGGCATCGATTCCGCCAGTCTTTCGAGTTGCTGCAAGACATGCAGTCAGCATGAGCTCCTCCGTTGTCATCCCAGGAACCGTATATGGCTCCCCTAGGGTCAATTTGTTTCGAGTCAATGTGCCAGTTTTGTCAGAACAAAGGATTTCAACACCGGCTAGCGACTCAATAGCTGACAGCTTTTGCACAATTGCCTTGCGATTGGCTAGGTAAGCTGCACCCACAGCCATTGTAGTGGTGACTACCACAGGAAGACCAACCGGCACTCCGATCACGGTAATTGCCAGGGTAAACTCTAGGATCTGCACAATGCCGTTCGAACGATAGTAGCTGGCAATCCAGATCACAAGGAGTGCGAGAATCACAAAGATCAGAAGGATATGCGCCATCCCGTTCAACACCTGGGTGAAGTGTCCAGGACTGCCGGAAGCCTTGTTGACCAGGGCAGCCGCAGTTCCGACGTATGTATGATCACCGGTGGCAGTCACAATCATCAAACCAGCGCCACGCTTGACGGCAGACGAAGCATAGCACACATCCCCTCTGTGCTTATCGACAGCGAGAGACTCTCCCGTGATACCAGACTGGTCGACCTGTAGGTAAGCATTTTGCGATTCAAGTCTACCGTCGGCGGGAATAATCGTGCCCTAAAGCAAACGTCAGTTGCTGGCCATAGTCCTCATCTTGATGTTCATTGACTTACATCTTTCACTTGAAGGACATCACCGACAACAACTTCCGCTGAATGTATCTCTTTAGGAGCGCCATTGCGGATGACTTGGGCTCTGAGAGCAAGAGTCTTTTTGAGATCATCAACGATGTTGCCTGCATGGTACTCTTGGATGAATCCGACAGCGGCGTTGAGGACAAGGAGGCCACAGATGATGCCGAAATCGATCCAGTCCTGTAAGCCACCAGCGAGTATAACGGCAGCCTGCAATGAGAAGAATCTCATGAGTATATGTGTTTCCGGACCGTATCATATTGGACAAGAGTTGCTTACCTCCATGACCCATTGAACCGGGCCCATGAAAAACGAAAGAAATTTGAGAAAATGATTTCTCTTGGCTTCTTTCATGACATTCCACCCATACTTCTTCCGTCGAACAATCACCTCTTCATCGTTAAGGCCGTCCTCGAGACTAGTACCAAGCCAAGCATAAGGGACCTCGAAAAGTTTGCCAGCATGGATTGAAGCCGCATCAGGGTCAGGCTCCTTGCCATCTTCAGCATCCAGCTCATCAATGAGGAAGCTCAGGGATTCTTCGGTTTCTAGCTGATCCTGACCGAGGACGCCCGAGTTCTCTGTTGGAGTGGGGTCTTCTTTAGGAGAAATACCGCCAAGGGCGTTCGCATGCTTGGGAATATCAAAGAGGCGGTCGTGGAAATTGCCATGGTCATTGAGGCTTTCAATCTTGTCTTCTTCGCCATGAAGCTCATCGGGCGGGTTGCTATGGAGAGCCCTGTTGCGAGGATCCGACGGGTCAACAGAAGGCCTGGGCATGTTGGGCAAACTGCTGCAAAGGCTGAAAGGAAGTTAGCAACAAGGAAACAGAGCAAACTGCTGCGGTCCATAGGATGAACATCTCTCAGACCAAACAATTTGATGATCATGAGATGCAATAAATTGAATGGTCGGGTGCTGCTCCGTTCACTTGACAGCATCCTGGCCCCATGGTGATCAACCTAAGACAGCAAAAGGATCGACTCACATCAAACAAGCATGAGCTTTTCGACTGCAGTGAACTAAAGGAATGCTTGAGGAAAGAAGATATAGTTGGTGTATGCGGGTGGGAGAGGAGGTGAGTCGACGACGAGGTCGAAGGCGCGATCGAAGACTGCGCTAGAATGGCGGCCTCCAATGGCAGTTCCGATCCTTAGTAGACAGCGTCCCTGATGACATTGCTTGATGCGTCGGAATCGTTTCCGCTATTCTTATATGAAGATGCTCTCTACGGATTACACTCCAGCATCCCATAAACAACAACCAACACAACTTCCTTCAGGCTGCGATCATCAATAGGATTAAAACAAACTAGATACACCGAGACTTTGAGTGACTCGCAAGTCGCCAGACCAGGCGAAGAAACAAGCGATGCCTTCCCCCTTGGGGCTTGGTTGGGGCTTGGAGCTCAAAGCCTCAAACCGTCGACAGCAAGCGGAATTAAATGAATAGAGAGAGGAGACAAATGCAAGGTAAGGATACATGCTCTCCTGAGGCTATTTCTAATCCCTCTGAACTGTATAAGACAATGCAACTTTTGCCTGCAGCGCATTTTCCACTTTGCGTTGATATGCTTCAAATCCGGTGGAATACCTAGGCTATGCTATTAAGGGGCATTATTGATATACACCTGGTCAGGCAGCCTTGGAGGAGCAACATCGTATGGCAAGTCCCTCAACTTAGGGCAAGGGCGTATCAAAATGGGCGCCTGAGGCGGAAGATTACATAATATACTCACGTCACCTCAAAGCCTTCACCGTTGCATGAGGTTGGCTTTGCATATATTTATATTTATGACCTCTGCTACAATTTGCTGGTTATCTCAATTGTTATATTGTGGCCTTGCTCAATAGATTGTTCACAAAAGGTGCAAAGGAAGGCTGTTGATCATTGCAAGATATCGCATGCATAAAGCCTCGATGGTTGGCCGAGTCCTATATAATTCTTCATTCCTACATGCATCGTGAAATAACATTGCTCGCATTGATTTCTGCATTTCGGGCCAACCATCATGGCTCCAGAGATTCCCGGCTTCTATTATGGTGAGTCGGACTTATATTGCTTGTTACTATTTGCTGTGTTGCCCCCCAGCAGTGTCAAGTGAGAACACGTCTTATCGCGTACTCGACAAGCCTCCTCAATTGCTCTCACAAGACCTCAATTTTTTTTGAATTTACATCCCGTCCCATCCATTTACATTCACTTTCATCCATCGCGACCCACTCTTGCTTTCTGCATGTCTCCACTCCCACTATGGACCAGCGCTTACCATTTTGTTACCTAGATGAGGACAAGAAGAAGTACTTCAAAATCCAGCCCGATCATGTTGCCCCGCCTGGTGCGCAATATTCCGCGAAGGTGCTCAAGCGGAAGCGTAGTGACCACATAGTAGGTTCCCTAGCTCTTCCTGATATTTTCCTCTGTTAATCAAGACTACAGAAACGCGAAAGGAAGGCAAAACTCGATCAGCGCACGGCCAGTGAGATGGTCACCAGGGGTGCGGCGTTGGCACAGCCCCTGGTGACCGTTCATCGAGAGATCGGGCTTGAGATGCCTGGCGGTGCTATGCGGGAGAAGTATGCTCGTCTTCAAGTAAGCCAGCTGCATCGAGAAGAGCTCCACAAATTTGAACCGTGGCCAAGAGCGAACACGATTCGACAGGTCGTGCGGAACCCACGCTCGGGCACTTTGATTGCCAGTGAGTTACCTTGATACCTCTTGGCTTATTACATTACTGATACAAATTGCAAGGCATGGCTCGCGGGCAGGAATCCTCCGTCTCGTGAGTAGATCTTTTTCAATAAGCAGATATTGTTCAATACTGACCACCACGCAGGGTCTGCTTTCCAGATATCGAGAACTCGCAATGGTCCTACAATCACACGATGGAACGTCTCCTCTTTAGGGAACCTTTCCGGGTCAGTCCATCCAGTCTCAATGGAAGCTTCAGCGTGACTGACACCATCTTTAGCTTGCCTCGATGTCTCTGAGCCCGACAGACTGTTTACTGTATGCCGTTTCAAACCCGAGCCAATGTCGTTAAGACCATCAACTAACACCCACAGGGCAACCATGGACGACGGCCCAGATGGGGCATGCTTCTTCTCAATGCACTGGCTTCCTGCTCCTGATGATGATGGAGGCTACACCTGGCCAGCAAGTACGTCCACTGACCCCAACCTCTGCTACAGTCAACATGCTAATAAAAGCTCATCCAGTTTCTCAACCCACTCGCATAACCCCTCAACATCCAATGACCTTCTGGGGCACCGCAGCTTGTCCATCAACCACAGATCCTATTTTCGCTATTGCCGCTTCAGAGGGCCTACACACCATCCACGGTGGCGAAAACAATTGGCTGATGAAGAAGCATGAGATTGATATTGGTCCCAAAAAGCCCAGGTCGAAAGGGCACTGGTGGCCACAAAAGAACACCGTGTGTTCCGTTGAATGGCTCAATCAAGATGTCATCATGTCAGGGCGGAAGAACGGCGCGATTCTCTTCAATGACTTGCGTACTGGCTCTAGCACGACTCACTTCCAGCATTCGGACTCGGTGATGCAACTCAAAAAGGTTGACGACTGGCGCATTGTCGCCGCGGGTCCTCGTTATGTATGTATACATCTCATTTCCCTTTTGTCTTTCGATAAATCACACCTAGAATATTGACTAACAACCCCAAGCTGCATATGTTCGACCTACGCTTTGCTCCCGATGGCGCCAAGGGCATTAAGCGGAACAAAAACCCATCGATCGCCAATTCAGAAACAAGCCAACCATACCTGACATTCCCTGACTTCGCGCCCCTGCCCATGCCAACCCTGGACATTAGCACCGATCTCGGTCTCCTTGCAAACCGTATGTTCCCTGACTGTTACATCAGATCATTTTATCTTGGATTCGAACGAATGGTTAACCTACTTTTGACTTAGCATCCCCGGACCAAACGATCCAGCTTTTCTCCCTCCGCACCGGTCGACAGGTACCCTCCCCGCTTACCGAGCGCAAGTATTCTTCCACGCCGAGCTGCGTGAGCTTTGAAGCGGGTAATGATGCACCAGCATGGAAAGGTCCCGAGACCCTCAGTATGCTGGTTGGCATAGATGGCGTTGTCGATCAGTGGAGTTGGTGATTTGGATGGCGTGGAGCCTATTTGGTGTCTTTGGCGTGCGATTGATATCCTCTGGTTTTCTGTTTCCTGTATCTATTTCCCGGCAATACCTTCTTTCTTTTCTTTACTTTTGGTGCAGACTTGTTTTGATGACCTTAGTCACGTCTATTTGGATTCGGCGCCGGGATTCTTTTTCACTTTTTCCTTTTCAATGGTTTAGAATTACAGGGTCCATTTGAATCTTATCATCGAAGTGCTCGACTCTACTCTTTTACAAATGAACAATATTGGAGGTAGATGATGACTATGGGTATAAATTGAAACCTTAATAAGAGTAGAATGCAAAAGAATGTGATATAACACGGTGCAATGGAGTATAGCACCAACCCAGACACTCCGCAAAATAAATGCATAAAAGCCCAACCATGTAACTCAATCCAATCCACCAGCAAGCCACTCCCCAACCTCAACACCAATCCCCTTAGCAAGCTCACCGACCCAATCCCCAGAGACATTTACAGTCCACTTATCACCTGCATCAGCAGTAGTATTTCCACTACTACTAGCGGCACCATTATGCCCAGCAGCAGGGACAACAAGACGTAGTCGCCGCAGTGTAGCAAGTTCAGCGTAGATCCGATCCGCGACTGCCGCAACGCGGAGAGGCGTGGCAGGTGGATTTGGGTCGATAGCGTGGTAGATTGCTAGGAGGCGTTCTAGGGGGAAAGGACGAGCTGTGAGAATTGTCGATGGGCCGGTTATACCGGCGCCACCGCCTGCGGCTGAGGTTGTGGCTGAGGAGGTCGCGAAGGCGGATGAGAGGGTGGATTTTGTGATGCGGGTTTTTGTACGCTTGCCTTTTCCTCGCTTGTTTGGGGTTGAGGGGCCGTCGTTTGCCGCTTGTCTTTCTTCCGCTTGGGCTTGGGAGAGGACTTTCAGGCGGCGGCGATGGTGGGCGCGTTTGTTTCGGGCTGAGAGGGAGGATGAGGAGAATTTGGAGAAAAAGATTGTGTCGAGGCGCTGGGGGGTGTGGGAGGCCAGGTATGCGGATGTGAGGATGAGAGTTGAGAAGTAGGGGAGGGACGGGAGGGCTGAGGGCATCATGGTGACATTTGACAATGGAGTCCGTTGTTTTGTGATAGACGTCAATGTATCTTCGGGCACGATGCGGTGCACCAGCGCTGACTCGCCCTGGTGTCGGAAGATTGATCTGTTCTTAACCAGCAATCTCGAAAAATCCCACTCCATGTTTCCGCCAGGAGGTGCTTCGCCATTTACTACAGGCGCAACAAATTTAGGCCACAATCTCTCGCATATGGATCGGAAGTTTGGAATAGAGCCTGCTGTCGGTCCAACCAGTGAGTCGTAGATCGTAGCAACGAAGTATGGATATACTCGCAGGGAAGTCTCATCTGGGAGGCCATCAACAACCGGCGCATTGGAGGTGAGGATAATGTCGATGGCCTCCTTGCGCGTGTACGGAGGAAAGCTGATGTGCGGAACCGCCGCACTTTGAAGGAAAAGCGGCCGCGGTGTTGAGCTGAGAACGAGAACGACACATAGAGACGGAATCTATCAAATGCCAGAGGTTAGTCGCAACATTTCACACAAGTAACAACAACAACGCAAAACACCGTCATACTTACAATCTCTCCTAGCCGTGCCAGAGCCGACAACAAGGTATGCGGCGCCTCCCTCTGCCTATCAATCTCATCCAACACCAAAACGAATTTCTTGGAGTTATCGGAATTCCGCGCTGCCAAACACTCCTCGAGGAGAACTGCCAGGCCACTGACATGCTCGCAGCGTCCCTTCCCGGCCTTCTCCCACTCTTCCTTCTGGCCCAAGACCTCCAATATATTCCATAGGACCTTTGTCAGCAGGTGTCGACCTGTGATGCATTCCGAGCTGCGGATAATGGCGTGTGGCACTTCAAGGGTAGAGAGGACGCCGCGGAGGATAGTTGATTTGCAGGTCGCCGAGATTCCGTGAACGACGACTGTTGGAGGGCTAGGGACATGGGGCTGTTCCAAATGACGGTACAAGTTAGTAAATATCCTTCAGAATGGCTTCAGTGAAAGTGCAGAGCTCTCGCAGGCTAGCTCTTGCAAACTCACACTGAAAAGACTGGCAAGCTGGAGCGCCTGCACATCGCGGCAGGGCCATTGTGAGCCCAATGAGCGGGCAACCTCGATTGGAAGCATCAAGGATCAGGCCGTCCTACTTCCAATGCTGTAGGATGATCCGATGTCAAATGGAGGTTACAGATTGAAGCTCCGATAGAAGGGTGGCTCCTTGGCTGACACGTGACCACGCGTTCGCGCCGAAATCATCGCGCAGACTGGCGAAAACGCTACATTTAGACTAAAGGAATTACGTGTCTACTTTCGTGGATAGGAATATGTGGAAACCGAATTCGCTTTCCAGCGCTAGAATACATGCAGAACGTGTGTGCAGGAACATGCATCGAGACGGGCAATCGACAGGGCCGTCTCCGATGTTGAAAATAAGTAAACTGACCGCAAACAACCGAGGCATCAATGGATGAAAGGCACCAAGGCCCTTGTCAACGATTCTCGGCGCAGCTTACCCAACGATGAACCAATGTGAAGTAACGGGCACAGCACAATGCAGCTGGAAGAAAAAGAAAAGCACAAAAGTACAGCGGAGAGCATGGTAAAAATAAGTAGAAAATCACAATGGGGAAGCGAAGATATTGAATAAAAGAAAAGAAAATTGCTTAGCCCAGTCCTTGAGGAATCCAAGACCACAGAGTGCCAGATCATTCATGAGAACAATCCAAAACTATCGCCGGAAATTCCGAGGCCCAAGGTAAGCACCGGGGGAAAACAAAGGGAATGTGAAGTACAGGAGGGAGTAGGGGGAGGATAGGAGCAGGAAATGGGGCAAGGCTCCGAAGTCTGCATGCTGGGTCGCTTCATGAAATGCAATATGCAACATGGACTGACGCAATGATCATGACACATTGCTTCATAGGTCGATGCAGGAAAACGCAAGTGAGAAATCACGGGAAAATGATCAATACATATGCAGTGGGCCCAGTCTGATGACAGCGTTGTAAAAGTAACCGTAAAATCGTGAAAAAGAAATTTCGTCGCATCGTCTCACTATGGGTACACTTAGGTCGAAGACATGCATTAATTGGGCTGATCAGGCTCAATTAAATGTATGTAAAAAGTTGACTCTGCGAGCCGAGATTGACAGGTGGCTGCGAGCTCGGAGCGGAGTAAACAGAAGAGCTCTCACTATGTCCAGAGGGGGTATTAGAGACCGAACTCTGGGAAGAGTGAGGGACATAGGTTTGAGAGCTGTATCCGCTGGACGAGGTGGGAGAATGGATGCCGGAGGATTGGCCGCTCTGTTGGTACATGAAGGGCTTCTGAAGCAAGGTCTTGGGGATTTGAGCACTGTGCTCCATCTCATTGGGAGTGACATGGCCGCTGGTGGCAGTGCTGCTGTTACTACTTCGGCTGGCGGTGGTGTCAGCAGCCATGATCTTACCAGCGATACGGCGACCATGGGGTGTCTGGCGAATAGAGGGGAGAATGGGGCGGACAGCCTCGACAATGCGGTTGCGAGTCTCAGCATCACAGAAGTCCATGGCAGTCTGCACAACGTAGTTTGCAAAGGAATCACGCAACATCTTCTCAAGCTCATTGCCCCGAAGAATCTCGTCGATCATCTGGCGCTTCATGTAGTTATCAGCAGTTCGAAGACACTTCTCAATCACGTTGGAACTGAATTTCTGCTTCGACAGCTGAGGAATGTTTCCTCCAAACGTCTGACAGAGAGGGTTGGTGAATTGAGGCTCAGCCAAATCCAGAATGTATTGCACAACATAGTTCCCAAACGGATCCTGAATCAGAGTGAACGAGTTCGAAGTGATTTGAGAAATCAGACGAGCCTTCTGCTGGCCAGAAGCATGGTCAATGCAGCGTTGAAGAACGCAGCATCCATGACGATGAGTACCAACAACCACGCAGTTGCCACCGACAGCCTCGTAGATGAACTCAGCATCTTCGGGGGAAAGACGGTTAAGACATTTCTGAATGACGTGATTACCATTGAGATCCTGCACAAGCTCAACAACATCGCGCTGCAAAGCGCCAATGACGGTCTGAGTCTGCTGAGGAGTCGAGATAAACTCGATCATCTTCTGCAATGCACGGGTTCCATGTTGGTTAAGAGCAATCTTCACCAGCTGCGGAGAGGCAAAGTCAATCAGGGCAGTACGCTGTTCATCATTGGAGAATTCCAACAACTTCTGGCAAAGGTAGTTACCGAAGGGATCTATTCAAGAAGAAAGGTTAGCCGTCATCAGCGAATTAAAGGCAGGATAAAACTCATACCGGTCATGAGTTCGATGACGTGCATGTATGTCTCACTGAAAATCAGCTGCACATGCTCCGGGTTACGCTCCTCCAATTTGCGCTGCAAGTATCGGCAGCCATGCTGGTCCTTGCACAAGCTGTACAGCTCACCCTTATAGTGCTCCAAGGGGAAGTTGCCGAAGCGTGTGAGCTGAGTGGCCTCATTCTCCTGGCGACGTGCAGCCATGCCACCTCGAGCAGAGTTGTCAGAAAAGCGGAAACCAGAGCCAGGATAGGTGGGATAGCCATTGTAACCAGCGGAGAGGTTAGACATGTGGTTTGCATGATGAGTCTGGGGGGCATAAGGTTGGATTGCATAATTGTAGGCGGGAACTTGGAAAGGCAGAGCCAATGGAGCAACCGCTCCAGGGACATTATTGTTGGAAACAGCCGATGTAAGTTGGGGTCCGAAAGGCGCAGCACTGGCTTGCAGGATAGTCTGAGATGTCGAGCCGTTCTGAAGGTTGGTGTCATCTGCTTCGGGAGAATCTTTTCCCTGGCGACTGTTCACGGCACTCTGAGGAATGCGTCCCATGCTTGCATTGTGGTGGTGCATGTGGTCCGTTTGATTGTTAGGAGGGGTAACGGCATTGCCGATTCCATTACCCTTGATGGTAGGCAAATCGTTAGTCGAGTATGAGGATTGAGCAATCGGGCGACTGGACGGAACAGGAGTTGCAGTCTCATCGTGACGTTCATCCTGGAAGGACATATTGCTTCCCATGGAGTGACGAGCGATATGGCGTGACGTGTGAGTCGAGGTGCCGTGGTCTTCGTTCGTTGGGCTGCTTAGCTGATCCATGCGCATCAAACCCGAGATGTTCTGCGGCATACTCTGGTGAGACGAGCGGTGCCGGTTGTGGTTGGAATAAGTCTCGGGACCAGGAGTGCGCGAGTTGGCAAGGTCAAGGGCATCAGGGTTGGCAGACAGCTGAACTGGATATTAGAAATGTTCTTGAATTCAATTGTGAGGGGGCACTCACAACTAGGTTTGCACCACCACGGCGGGACAACGTAGGGAATTTATCGTCGGTCTCAGTCATCTTGATGTAACTCTTGATATCCGGGGTAGACAAGCGATCAACGTCCTTCAGAGGGCCATGTAGCTTTTCTTCATCGCTGGGGAAAAGGTACTTGGCGGCGGCAAAAGAGTCGATACCAGATCCGTTGTTGAACCCGGAGGCATTGGACCGAACCTGGGCGTTCAGGTTGCTCGCTGGAAGCGAGTAGCGGTGGGCACTACACAACTGTTAGTTAAATCGAACCATGAAGCGAGTGTAG
This sequence comes from Penicillium arizonense, assembly GCF_001773325.1. Lineage (NCBI taxonomy): Eukaryota > Fungi > Ascomycota > Eurotiomycetes > Eurotiales > Aspergillaceae > Penicillium > Penicillium arizonense. The sequence continues at coordinate 7,145 of NW_019173336.1, read as the reverse complement.
ATATTCGATGCCACTCACGAAGGGCCAGGACGGAACGGCGAAGAAGGTTCAGCAAGGAAATCGTCCTTCTCGGAGTTGCGACGGGAGCCAGGAACTGAGTGACCAGTAAAGCGGTCAACCGGCTGGTGCGCAGAACGAGACGGAGCTTGGGGCGAGGTCAAGTTGGAGGGGGCAAATGCGCTGAAGAAACCAGGCGAAGAGGTGACACTCGAAGTAGAGAAACGAGCAGGGCGGCTGAAAGCGCTGGACACCGAGCTCTCGCGGTACTCAGGCGGGGTAGTTGGCTCGCTGACCGGACCAGATAGTCCAGCCTTAGCCAGGTCGCGAGCAAGCTGGTCCATCTCCAGCTTCTCCTTTTCGTGTTGTAGGTCCAGCATTTTCATATCCTCCTCAAATCGACGTTTCTGTTCACGCATGTACTCCAGATGTTGGCGTTTCTTTTCAAACTGCTGGAAAAGTCAGATCAAATGTTTGCCTCAAGAATATCGCCATGGAAAAGAAAATTGACGAGGAAAGAGGAAGAAGGGTGTGTTTGGATGGGTTGACATGGGAGAAGTGTAGATCGTTAAAGGTTTTGTTGGACGTTAATGACGTTCACCCGTTCAAGATGCTCGCCGTTAACGACTCAGTTGGCTGGTTCGTTGGCCGTTCAGACTCTTCTGTTCCCTAGGCATCTCCGTAGTTCCGAAAACAATTTAATGATTCGTACCCATAGAAGTGACGCTTCGTGTCCCTTGCAGTGACTCTTTGAGTTTGTGCAAATGACGGTTCGTGCCTGTACAAGCCAGTCTCCGATCCCGCACAAGTGATCCTTCGAGGCCGGAGATATAGGACTGGTTGAATGGGCCCTCGACAGGGAAGATGCCTGCACCGGGAACAACGCCTTCAACGGGACAACGCCTTCAACAGAGACTTTAACGGGCTTCAACGAAACCGTGACAACGGAGCTGAACAATGCAGAGATCCAACAAGCCCACAGAGGTAAAGAGTGCACGTTGCAGTAGGCATCCTGGAACACAGTCCCGAAAGAACAGGAGATACGGGATAGAGGAGGAGCGGTGATGGGGATGGGGATGGGGAAGGGGAAGGGATGCAGCAAACAAGTTCACACCTTAGCAGGGACGAGAGGAAAAGCAAGCATATCGAGATGTGACGTAGAAAAATAAAAAGATGGGTGAATGAGGATAGAGCCCGGGATATTATAGCATCGACTGCTGGGCTCGAGTCAAGAACGGCTCCTGGGTAGAACAGAGGGCTCACTTGAACGGCCGGGCAGGTATCTCAATATACCAAATCCGGTTGAGGCCCGAAGAGGCAACAATAGGGTATTGTAGTATGAGAAATGCAAATGTGGATAATGATGAATAGAAATATTGGGCATAGAACTTGTAGTGCTGCGGGTGGAGGGGGAGATGTAGAGGGAAAGTAAACGAGAAGGGGACAGAAGAATCGAAGTGCATGCGCAATGTTGCCCGGGGAAATAACTGGAAAGTGACAAAAAAATCTCGAGCCAATTTGGGATCAAATCGGGCGCTCAGCCAGCGTTTCTCACAGCTCAGATGCCACTCATCGAAACGTCGCCCGCCACGACAGTCTGGAGATCACACTCAGCAAACCTACGGCGAAGCAGGCCATGACCGGTGGTGCTCACAGCCCAAATGCCGATCATTGCATATTGCAGTCACAATCCACATCTCTCTTGAACCAGCTCTCCTCAAATTCAAGATACGTGAAACATCGCTAAAAGAAAATAGAAGCTCACCGAAGACAAGAGATCCAGAGGATCCTGCGCAGGGCCCGAGCCTTGATTTAAATAATTCCATGACGAAAACTTGCTCGAATCGGTTGTGAAGCGGCGCTGCAGATTGGCACGAACGTCTCCCGCAGGCCGAGACGAGAAGCCCGATACAAAGTTCGAATGACCAGGGGAAAGCGAGCTATATCCGGGGAACGCAGATTCCGAGGGCGGGGATCGTGGAGACGGGAATCGCAGCTCGTCGAGGCGTTCACTAAGCCCGTGTTTGAAGGCCATCGTGGGCAAGGGCCGAATTGTCCAAACTACAACTCCAACGGTCCGGTCAGCGTACGGGGGTCGATACTAGTCGGAGGGGTGTTTCGAGAGCTTTTCTCACGAGCAGCTATCACGACCAGCCCCAGATATTGTGACGCCAAGCTGCAGCTGGTGGCAGGGAAATGTCCGAGTTATGGAGCGGAGAGGATCAGGGCTGGCGGTGTGCTCGTTCGGTCTCAAGTAAGGGGAACTTGAGAGGGGCTGAGGGGAGGAGACGATCTGCGCGAAATGAATCCGACTCACACAATCAACGCCTCGAGAGAAAAATCAGGTCGGCAATAGGATTCCTATGCGAACACAGGTGCCAGGCGTCTAAGAGAGAGAGGTTCGGGAGGGGGCAAACACGTCGGCACTGCAGACGCGATCAGGATTAGCCAGGAGGTCGGGGGTCGTTATGGCGAGAACGAGAACAAGAAGCGACTTACCAAGGACGAAACGAATGTTGACATACACCAAAGAAGACAAAACTGTTGTACAAAGGGAGTTGGGAAGGAGAGGGGGGAAAAAGGGCTGGGAGTCCAGAGCAGAGCGGGGAGATCCTTTTTTGGGTAAGGGCTGCTGATGTGCCCTTTTCTTTTTTTGGCCCTTTTTTCTCTCTTTTTTGCTACTTATTTTTGTCATTTACCAAGTTTCTTTTTCTTTTTCTCTCTAGAATGTGTGGCAATGGTATTTCCAATCTAATTAAAAGGGGCGATTTTGGTCTTGGTTTTCAATTCCTTCCTCTCCGGCATAATATATAGAACCGCTGTCACAGGTGTATACGGACAATTCGACCACAGTAGATGATCAACCTCCAAAAGTTACTCGGATATTGTTCGAGACTGGAGTCTGATTGGCGAGCCTCTGGTCTCTGTACTACTTGGACGCATTTTGTCCCGGGAAGAGCCTGGGGTAGGGAACATGGGACAGCTCTCGCGAGGTGTTCAACTGGCTACGAATGGTCAATTGGAAGATGGACTGGGGATGGAGAGTGCAGTGGCCTCTCGCGCAAGGGGGACCTTCAATGCGCTGTTCAAAGCGTGGCATCTGCAGTAGGAAGTGGAGAAGTGCCCGAAGATGTGACAGCGGATCGCCCTCTAAGGAGGTTAGGCGCTTATGTTCCTGGATCTAGTAGGTTGTAGATTGGAGAGTGTAGATTGTTAGATATAGAAGAGTAGTATATGTTCCCCTATTCCCTTCCGCGTGACTGTGGTTCGCGACGGGTTTCATTGTTCTGTTCCATGGGTCCTTAGTTATTCTATTGGTCTGCACTGAAACTTATAGTCTCCTATTCTATTCTTATATCCTCCCCCCTTAGCACTCCATAATATAGCTATTATTCTGTTCCTTTTGTTTTCCACTGTAAGTTGATCTCCTTGAATCATCTCCCCACCTCGGCTGATAAGGGCTCACCCTCAGACAAGCGGTGTAAGTGGTAGCGCTGATCGCGTCGCTTGGAGCCCCTGGTCCACCGAATGACGAGCATGCGAACCCCAGTCAATCATTACATTCTTAGCGGGGATCATCTGCCTTGTAGCCACTTTTCTACCCCTCCTCTTTTCTAGAAATCCGATCTGAGCAGGGAACTTGATACGGTCTGTGCTGGCTATAGTATACATTAGCATGTATCTCCAAGTGATACATCCAACCCCCAACAACTAGTACTGTGCAGGATTGCCATATTTCACTATACTGTCGAACCCACCATTGACGCCCAAATCCCCAAATTTAATTACCGCCTTTCTTTCATGCCCAACGCCTGACGCCCCTGGAACAATTGACTGGCCGCCTCGATAGACTCGCGATCCACAACACCTCACTGGTCAATGACCCTTATTAGAACCCATTATGATTATCGCCCCCGTTTTTGAAAGTACGATGGCAAATAATATGAAACCGGTCGCCTCACAACCCCGGCTGCACTGCAACTCCACGGGTAATGGGCCTTCTAGACTGTCGATAACATCCCCCGGTTCTTCATGTCGCAATATTCTAGCCTCTGATCTCCTCGGAGGATACCGTGCATCGCAATGATAAACCCTGTCTTACCAACCACGTGTAGATCGGTAAAGTTATACGTTGCCATTTGTTTTCATTTCGCCCTCGTAACTTGCTTGACTAACTTATATTACACAACTTGTATCGACATTCCCTGACTCGGAGAAATATTTCCGCCCTCCCTGGCGGAGTATCCTGACCTCGGGTGGCGATTTCAAAGTTGCGGTCAAACCTAGCCCTTTGCCACAGACATCAAAAATATCTCTGCTCAATAGCTGATGGACAGGGTATCGCGCCCGATCTACATAAATCGTAGTGCCACAGGTGTAGTGTGACTGACCATGGTATGAATGTATAGCGATCAATACATGTACCCTGTCGAGACCTTGTGTCGAACCGTGCTAACACTAGTGCTTTCTAAATATACTACGTGACCGCTTCTTCAGATCCTAGAGTTTTCTATAGATCATGCTAGAATGTCAATTCGGGATGCTTATGCATACTACAATGTTTTAGCGCTCTCTGTTCGCGTGTTGATGTGTAAATTGCGAGAATAGTATCTGTAAATCTGGACCGCCTTAAGAGCCCGACAGGGTAGCTCCTTTGCTTTGCGAGGTAAATATACATTAGGGCGATACATACCTAGCAACCCCAGTATGATTCAATCGCCACAATACTCTAGTTAGAGACTGGATCTGCCGTGTTGTGGTGAGGCTTAGGGGCTTGGACATGTGATGGGATGACGTCAAAGTATAGAGAATTGTGTTGAAGAGTAACTCGAAATGATTGTTCGTGATGTTCTTGAAATTGGTGCAGGAATCCTATCTGTTCATCTCGTCCACGTCCGGGACAACCATGTATCAGAATATCCCCAGATAGAATGAACCCGAGAATTCTTCGCTCGGACAGCCTCAACTACTGCAGTCACCCTTCCCAACATCGGTCGCCTTCACACCCAAGTCCACTAATGCATGTTCTGCTCCTCCGAGACATCAGAAAACGTCACCGGCGTCCGTCTCGTCCGATCCACGTTGATCCGAAAAACATCAAAGCGCTGATATCCACCAACAACATCTTGAAACTGTTTCCCTTCGACAGTAGCATCCATATCCAAATCAGCATACAATACCCCCTCTTCAAGCTGCAAATTCTCCTTTTCTTCCCTTTCCCCAGTTCCCGCATTAATCACAAATCCAACCAAAGGACTCCCAGTGGTATCCAAAAACCTCGTTTCGGCTTGCATTGATCCTTCCATGGTAGACCGAATTACATCTTTCACTTCTTCAGGCGCAATTTCTAGAATGATTCGCGGACCATGCGTTTGAAGAATTCATGGGCTTCGCCGGGTGCTACCATGCAGCTCCAGAATGGATATCCCGGGATGAATACTTCTGGGAAGATGACCAGATGGGCTTTGTTCTTTGCGGCTTCTTCGATCAAAGACACGCATTTGTGGGTTGTTTCTTTGGCTGACAAGAAGATTGGAGCGACATGGCAGGCCGCAGCACGCAGAATGGGTGCCATTATCTGATGGGAAGCGATAGAATGGGGCTGGTTTGTTGACGGCGATGTTGGTATTCACATTCGATCCATCGGGATTTGTATATTAATACACCATCTATCTCGGGATTTGACCTCGGGAACTCCATCGGCTGTAGAACCGTCATCCCGAAAGAGGTCTGGTGTCGGTGGATGACGATCATTTTCGAAGGAAACAGCGCGAGAACTGCTAAAGCAGTACCACTGCAGCTCCAAGAATCGCGAAGACAAGACAAATCTCTTAGACGGGTCTCTCTATATGCATTCAAAGCCGAGGATTTCCACCATGTCTATAGGAAGATCATGCGTATAGGAAGATATAAATTTCTATCCGAGAAGATGATACAAGTCAGGTAAATTCCCTCTCTGCAGTTAATCAACTACCCTCGATGCCGTTTCAAAGCCAGGATTATACCATATATTCGGACTAAGCCAGAAGTATGTGGAACCATTCTGCACAGCTCTTAAATTAACAAGCCGAGCTTCTAAACAACAAAACGGCATCTACTATCATCAATGACTGTCACATGGTGCATGATTCGCTCCGTAAACCTGGCGACCAGGCATCCTAGTTGGGCACCTTGGGAATCTCAAAGGGCAGCGGCTCAGATAGGAAGCTGTCGCGTAGGTGCATGCATAGCTGGGGCTGTACATGTACGTGCAGTAGTTGCATGCGCAAAGACCCACTTGTAGGACCAAGTCGACGAACAGGTCTCAACCATCTTGCAGATAGTTGTAGAAACTAATGATGCGCGCTCAACAGAATTGAGTATAGTACAAGCCATTCATTGAATCAGCGGTCTATAGAAAGTAGCTGGTCCGGTATTAGTCTACATCCCTTCGGACCGCTTGGATCTTCGGAGTTAAGACTAGTTTACTCCGGTTCTTCCTCATGCAACTATCGATCATTTAATTACAGGATGGATTTCGCTGTTGGTTAAATTGTGGTTAGAGAGTGTGTTCTTTTATCTCATTAAGCTATGCGCTGCGTTTTAGATTGCAACATAATGCTGTGGTCAGCGGTATATATCTAGGGGATTGATACAGACACCCCCCCTTTGGATGCTAACACCCCCCCTGCCTGAGGATTCAGGCTAATATATTTTCTGCCGGACATATTTCTGCCACCAGCGACCATGCTTCCAACACAAACTAGAGGTACTTACATTTACTATGCAACCCTCTAATTACATGAAGTCCCTTTCGTACTCTACCACCACCATGCCAAAAGCACAGCGCTAGTCCCAAATAGGAAATAGATGCTGTTTTCAAAAACTCTATAGAAATGAAGGAATTGTAGGGGCTAGCACCCATTTTTCGTCAAATTCTTAGAGAATTGCATGAGAATAGTGAAGAAATATTGTAAATTCGACAGTATTACTATTCGTAATGCTTTGGCCGCTTCCTAATCCGGCCCGACCGGCGATTCGCGTCCTGAGCGACCGGTGAAGCTATTCCCGACCCTAGAGATGAAGGAGGAATGCTCGCCGGCGATGCCGTACGGGCTTCCTGGGCCGTAGACGAAGCTATTCCCACTCCGTTATCACCCTGTGAGGCT
>NW_019173335.1:0-44156 GCF_001773325.1 Penicillium arizonense | reverse complement strand
TAACGTGAGGTAATTCACTTTCCTCCGTAAAAGCTAGTTCAATTTCATCAATAAGCCGGTCGCCGACCTCGGTCGCGGGCATTGAATCGGCCCCGGTAATAGCTGCCGCCCCGAGCGTAGACACACGAATGTAATGAGATCCAATACGACTAGGAAATGCGCGCTAGCATCGGATAACGCGCGTAAATTGCTGGATTTGCTGCTCGGCCGCCGATAAACCTTGCTGCCGCCGACGGCCGCCATAGTTGACCGGTGCGACCTAGGCATGGCATTTACGCCAATGGTAGCGTAAGGTCCCAATAGAACGGGCGATAAATTGACAAAATGGGTCCTTTTCACATAAAATGCCATCCGAAAAAACTGGCAAATTAGCAATTGGGCTATTGACCACGGTTGGTGGCTGCCATGCGTCGCATTCATGCGCCCGGTCGGAGGTTTGAACAACGTCCGCAATTTCACGTGCTATACGCATTGGAAGTCGATGATTAGGTGATTGAAGGTGTCGTAAGACCTCTCTCGGTCTAACAACGTGCTCGCATTTCTTACACACGAAGACTGGGTCTGTCGAAGGTAGGTGAAAAAATTGGGCTGCCATGGTTGACTAGTACAATATATATATCGTAATATAACGAATTGCATGAAATTTGACGAATGTCGAATGCTGGCTTTGGGGTGAAATGGTCTAGAAATAAAGTGCGATGATAGCTAGGGAGCGTCTAAACCCCTAAATTAATTGCTACCCCTCCTGATCATTATGGGCTAGTATTATCGAAGTTGTTCTATTCGTCTACAGTGCTGCGGCGGCGTCTTTGGTAGTAAACGTACGCCGTAAAGGTACAAAATCGCGTACCCCAACAAAACATCTCTAATTTTTAATCGCTATTTTCACCATAATTACTACGCTGTGCATGCTCCGAAGGAAATGGGAGATAAATTAGATGGTCTATTATAACTGACCAAAATTTGAGAGCAATCGGAGGCCTCTAGACCTTAGGAGTCTAACGAGGAAAAGAACCTGGAGTCTAACGGGCCCCACTTTTTATGTCCCATAGTGAAGGGAAAGCCCTAACCTGGAGTCTAGTAGACTCCAGCACCCCCCGTAGGATAGAGACTAAAGGTTTTCTCGTTAGATAGATAGAAAGCGGACCTTAATGTAGGTGCCGAGCTTAATGGTATTGGCAAATATATAGCATTGGCCCCTTAATCTCTATCACAATATAAGGAGGGGGAGCAACCCTTTTTAAGGTATTATATCACTATTTCTATGCAAAAGCTCCAAATATTGAAGAGAAAAGTAATATCTTGATAGAATATCCTTGTGGTTATATGCTATAAGTCCTAGTTAAGATCATAAGTACTCTGTTTATTTTAGCGGCGACTATTTGTAGCTTCCTACTTCCTTAAAGATCTAGCCTAATTATTAGAAGAGCACCTTAGCAAATCCCTTACGGAACAAGCTACAAAGCCCGCTTCCGAGATAGATATAATATATTTACTCTTATTAATACTGTCTCTCACGAATATAATATAGGGAGAGTCGAAAACAGTTTCCCCTCGAGGGACACTAAATATCTTTTGTCTCAATTAGGTTAAGTAGTAAATTGCCACTCAATTAGAGTCCGTTTTCAAATACTATTAAGCTTAACTAAGTCTAATTCCGTTCCGGATACGTACTAGGAGACAAACTATCTGGGTTTAGAGGGGAAACTATTTTCAACTCTGCCTATATTCTAAGAAAAAACATCGTATAGTATAAATTAAAATATCCTATTTTTAGTAGTTCTCCGCCACACTAGCGCTTATCTCCCTTAATATAACTCGTTATATAAGTTTCTGGTGGTTATCAATAGGTACAACTTTCTAGAATAAGAGATACAATTGATAAATCTCGGGGACTAGTCCCACGCCCCACCGAGGAACCGTAACTATTCGGTCCGATATAAATAGTATGCAGAAGCCTATCCTTATTGTGACTAGCTTCGAGTAGGCCGAATGGCCGAGCTATAGTGATCTCACTAATAATATCGAATACGTAGAACTGTATCTAGGTAAACAAATCAAACGCCATCCCGTGCTAAGCATGGTCGGCTAACGCGGCTATAAAAGCGCCATTTACTTTGTCCACAAATAGCTTATAGGACACCAGAGAGCCCATAGCGTATATATTGGAGATCTTCCTACGTTCCGATCCATGCTTCTTATTGCTTGTCTCGGAAAAGATATCCTTATGATCTAATAGCCTACCAAAGGGAGTGTAATATCGGATTTGTTGAACTTCGAGCTAATACCGTAAATGGTGCGAATTGCCGTCGGGTCGCTAATGCTACAACGGTTTGGTGCTAGCCGAACAATGAAGCATATAAAAATTTAGCATATATAAATCTATATCGGGTCGATCAGTCTACTATATTGTTTATATAAAGCAACTGTAACGTGCTCTAATTGGCCTTGCCAGTTCTTGTACACCTCCCGTAGACGAGTTTATCGCGCGAGTGTGGGATCTTTGACATCACGCAAAGGGCTAAAGAGAGCTGCAAGTAGATAGCGCAGGTTTAAGAAGATGCTTGCTCCTGTGATGAGCATCGGCACATCATATTGGAGGTTTGCAAGTTGGGAAATCATATTGCGAAGACCTCAGCGCCAGTCGAAGTTTGGACGATAGAACCCAATAGAAACGAAACCGTCTTAATTATCAGCTCAGTACTTACATCCTTCCACCAACAAGTCATTTCCGACGATTCCGCGGTGAGACCGATGGATCTTGGAAATGGGGAAGTGGCTTGAGCTCGACGTATAAAATGGACACGGCGTACTAGTGATGAACAATACAACTGGAGAAAATTAGGCACAGATCCTGTATCTCAATTACTGTTTCCTACATATCCCATGCCTTTCCGCCATGCGTGTCCCATACATATCTTTTCTACTCTTGACGGCCAACATTGTGGCCTCCTTGCCCAATCCTGGACACTCCAACTCCCGGAAGGCTCCGGACACTGTCGTCATTGACGGCTATCGCCTCGTGGATATACAGGCACAGCTCAACAGAGGCGACCTTAGTCTCAAAGCTTCCTTGGGTCATCTCGTTGCCCAAGCCGATAGTTGGCTTAATCAGGGCCCCTGGACCGTTACTTCAAAAGCCAAGGCACCTCCAAATGGCACGATCCATGACTATGCCTCCCAAGCGCCATACTGGTGGCCTAATCCCAACACTCCAGATGGTTGCCCCTATATCCAAAAGGACGGTGTGCGCAACCCGGAAGTTGACAATTACCCAGACAAGATCAACTCTATTAAATTGTTCAACTCAACATATGTCCTCGCTCTGGCGTGGTACTACACCGGCAACCCAAAATATTCCTATCATGCAGCAGAAATCATTCGTACTTGGTTTCTCGATACAAAGACTGCCATGAACCCTAACCTCGACCATGCGCAAATAATTCCCTGCGCTAACACTGGCCGGTCTATTGGTATCATCGACTTCTCCCAAGACTATACCGAGGTTATCGACGCTGTCGCTATTCTCAACACTGGTGCCCCTGGATGGAGCAAGGCAGACGCAGCAGCATTCCAAGAATGGAACAAACGATTCCTTCTATGGTTAGCCTATTCGCCGTTCGGAGTCAAAGAATCTAGTGCAACAAACAATCACGGCACTTTTGCAAACATGCAAATCACAGCCCTTGCTCTCTTCACTTGCAACCATTCTCTTGCACTCACCAAGGCGGAACTCGCAAAGGAATTTATCAATAACCAAGTCACATCCAACGGCTCCCAACCTCAAGAACTTGCCCGCACGCGGAGCTTCCACTACTCCAACTTCGATCTCACCGCACACCTACGCTGGGCATTAATTGCGCGGAAAGTGGGAGTCGACTTATTTAAGTACAAAGGCCCACAGGGTCAGACGCTGTTTAAGGCTGTGAATTTCCTGGTGCCAGCAGCGACCGGCGGCGCGAGTGATTGGGCGTATCCGGAGCTGCAGTTTACTCAGTATGCAGCAACGGATAATATCCACGCAGCGGCACAGGAAGGCGATCTTACAGCAAAGGAGGCGGTGAAGAATTTGACGCCCCCTCCTGGGGGTGATATTTTTTTGTTGAGGCAGGCCCCGCAACAGTTGGACAATATTAATACTACTTGAGGGGAGAATAATTGGGATTATCATGCAGCTGGCACTCGAGTTTCGTGATTTAGTCAACTGTCTAGATATCTTAGTTCACAGGCATGGTTTCTCCCCCAATGCACTTATATATTGTTCCTTGGTTTCTTGCCAGAGTCTGCCGTCGTCGATCAATGTACCAGGTTTTCCGAATTCCACCCATACCTGCGCCCAAGTCACGTCGAGATGAGAAGTGTTCCCGATACTTGTCCAATATAATAGCAGAAGATGGATACCCTTTTATCAATAGGTGGATCGTGGAACCACACTCGAAGTGCTTTGCTTGCTGGCAATCGGGGGTTGCAAAGTCTACTATGTTCTATCCGCAATTTCTACACCTAGAGCTCTATTTAGAATACATCCCAGTCAGCGAATTAGGAATTGATTTTAAATTTTTCACCGTAATGGCTATCATATTTCGTCTATGACTTCTTATATTGTCTGTCTAAATAACGTTAATAGTCGGCTTATCCCTTTATATTATAAGCCTAATGACGGATCGATCAGGCTCCTAGAGGTCGCGGTCCTAACATATTTATTGTTATTACTGCCCTTCGCATGGAGGAATAGCAATTAGTCTCTCACTATAACGTAGTTCACATGCGAGCGTGTCAGGACCACTACCTGACTGGGGTGTTGACGACGCCTGAGGCAAAAATAGATGCCTCAGGAGGTACGGTGGAATCATGATGGACCTCACCCGCCCCCGAATGGGCCAGTCTATATATAAGCAGTTCTCGCTGGTCCCAGGAAGGACCAGCGTTCAGTCTCTTCATACAATCCACCCTATTGTATTGCACGCATAACTGGGCCATCTGCCTCGCTTACCTACCTGAACCTAGAGACACTGCGTGGTCTCACAGAGCGGTACACCTAAGCGAGCGGCGCACCCTACCAAACTCTTTGTTTTAAATGCATTTGTCTCAACCAAAACGCCATTAAATTCAATAATCTGAAATAGAGGGCTATTAGGACAGGCATTTCTTTTATGACCTCGGATTCCAGATGCTCCAAATTTCGGTAAGGCCCTCGTACGTGGTTGTAAAGGTGCTAGAACTGGTCTTGCCTAGAGGGATATTGGTGCTATGCTTGCTCTAGCTATATTATTAAAGTAAAAGCTTCTAAAACTGAGAGGCCTTCTTCGGCAGATATTTGCTGTGTAGATCGAGTCCTTTCCACATGTGACACCAATAAATATATATATATGCAATCGCACTCAATACTAACAGCCACGAAGGAGGGAAAAAGAACATGCCATGCTTTTGCGTAGCAGCAAGCTGTTCGCACACAGTGCAACAAAAACTAGTAATATGTGTCACATTGGTCTTAAACTATAATGCATGGGATAGCGCAGATCGCATATGCTGTGTGACAATCCACCACTGACAGCGAAGGCCCGCACTCTGCAGATACGAAGTCGTCTAACATATAACGTTAGCTGATATAGGCATATAGATCACTAAGTTTCATAGAGGATGAGAAAATATAATGAGTAATGGAAATATCTCCCGGCTCCAATCATGTTAGGTTCTTTGGATAGTATTCAGGTTAATTAGTCCTTAAATCGAACTCGTCTTCAGTATCGCCTCATCATGCACCATGTTCCAGAAGAAACAAGAGATTCAATTCATACGTAATAATGAATTCGTTGATTTTCCTTTCTAGAGCTCAGACATAATCACGCGATGTGCTTATTGACGCCACCAAATATCTTGACGTTGTGGCCGACGAGATCAACTACACCCTGTAGATGTTTTACTACCGCTTTTTTTTAGATAATTGGACGAAATACAAGTGTAAGTGAAACAGCTGCTAATCTTGCATTGTGGAGAGCAACGATAAACCTTCGGTTCAGGACGGATCTGAAGGCCAGTATTGGTTGGTTCAAGCATTAGTTCGTCTGCTTTAGATGTTGCAGCGAAAGCTGCCTCGTAATGTTCTTCGGAATGCCATCTATTTCGGTGCTTTTCCCCGGCTCGTACAAAAATTGTTGAACGACAGACCCCATACTGCGAGGTTGAAAGGCTTCAATCTCACATGGTCTGAAGATCGGATATCATTTAGATGCTAAACCCTGGCAAGGAAAATTAACCTGAACCCAGGCGGGGCCCACTTTTTTCTTCCCATAGTAAGAAAAAGCCCTAACCTGAACTCGGCCAGAGTTCAGCACCCCCCGTGGGATAGGATTTCAGGTCCCGATCAGCTCTAACACCTGATCGGGGCCCGGTATTAGTCATAATTTAGCAGGTCCCGCTCAGCTAGGTGCCCGAGCGGACTAGTTCTCCAAATGTAACTTAGATCACGTGATTAGATTGCACTCACAGCCCGAGAGAAGCGAGGGCAGAAAGCTTGTATACATAAACCAGACTCAGTTATCCTGCTCTGTCAGGATCACGTGGTATCGCCTCTTAAATCAGATATACCAAAAGCAAGCCTGGTACTGTAGCAGCCATTACCGACGAGAGTAGAGGATGCAGTACATTCCGCCGTGATCCTCACCCTTCAACTCATCTTGAAAATAATTACCTGTAAGTATCTAGTAAGGAACTCATCTCTACCACTCATTCCTGCACAAGCAGTACCACTCCAATTTCCATCTACTCATCATCGCGGATATCGACGACCGTCTGCTTCCATTTGCGAGCCGGGACACCACGCCGAAACAGAATGTCGATCTCACGGAAGGACCTGTGCTTCATCTCTGGAACCCAGATCCAAGCCATGGCGGTGCAGACAAAGGCGGTACCAGCCCAGACGTAGCCGCTCTTTCCGCCCAGGTTCCACTTATCAGTGTTGAGCATGTAGCTGGCAAGGAAGATGCAAGGAATATTGACCAAGTAGTAGGCACCTCGTCCAATACCGGTTGTCAGTGGCCTGAGACGAACGGAAGATGTCTCACCAATGATGACCCATGAGGCAGGGGCGGGTCCCAAGCAGAACAGGACGGAGACGATCAAGCCAAGTGATGCTTGCGCATTGCTAGCCGCCTTACCCCCGCCACATGAAGCCGCAATACCGAGCGCGACCAAGAATGCACAGTTGATGAATTGACCATAGACATAGATGGTGCGTCGGCCGAGGTATGTGGTGAGGACCCAAGAGAGCATGACCATGATCCACTGGAGGGCAGAAGTGATGAGACCAAGTGCAAATGCGGTGTTGTCTGCCATGCCGGCCTCTGAGCTGGTGTTAGTCTGCTATGGGGTTGCAGGAAATGGCTGGACTCACGTTTGAAAAAGTAGACCGCTTGGTTAGCAATCAGATTGCCCGTCAGATTCTGAGATGCGTACACACCGCACACAATCAATGTGCGGTAGCGATCGGTACCTTTCCACAGTTCAACGAGACTGGGCTTCTTCTCAGTCTTCTCGAGTTCGATCGTGCGACGCATCATCGCGACTGCGTCAGCGGGATTATCATTTGCACTCGCGCGTCCAAGGCGTTTGACAGCCTTCTCTGCCTCAGCCAGACGGCCCTTTCGTACGAGCCACCAGGGCGATTCAGGCGCAAGGAAGAGTAGGATAGCGAGGGGAGTAGGGAAAATCCACTGGAGTGCAATGGGAACTCTGGGATGACTGTTAGTACAGTGCTCCTCGATGACATCTATGGGAGCGGACGAACCTGTACGCTGACGAGTCAGGCTTGGATTGGTAGTGGTATGTGATACCGCCGACTATGATCGACCCAATTGCCCAGAACATCTGCAACATCTGCGTCGCTGGAGCTCTCAATCTCATTGGCACAATTTCGGCACAGTAGGCGGGTGCATTGGCAATAAAAATGCCCCACGGGATGCCTTCCAGGATCTGGGACGCGAAAAACATCTCCTGGCTGTTGCCGAAATAGAAGATGAAGATGAAGCCGTTCAAGAACATGAGACCGCCAATGGTTGCCCATCGATATCCAATCCAACTGGTGATGGGACCTGCGATGAATACACCGATGAAGGCACCGATTGGCCCGCTACACTGGAATGCTGACTGCCATGAAGCTTCGATAATGTACTGTCCTGTTTTTTCGCTGTATACACCAAAGTGATCGGCGAATGACTTTGTGGCTATGAACTGTCCCATTAAGAAAACACAGTATGACTCCATGATCTATCGCAATGTTAGAGAAATGATCTGCCTATCATGGGCAAGAGCTTACAATGGTGCATGACATCACGAATGCCCACCAGCTGGCAGCGGGATAGGCCTTGACGGCCTGGAGCACAGTCATATTATGTTCGATCTCCTCGGCACCGATGGCACCCGCTCTGTCGTAGTCGACCTTCTCGTCGACATCGTAAACAGGTCCGCCCATGGAGGAGGGCTGCGCCTCGACCTCCGACGCTGAGGTCTGCTTCTCTGTGATGTCGCTATTCATGTTGACGATTTCTGAGAGAAACGGGTGAATGAAAGAGGGGCAGGCACGACTGGGGGTTTCAGATCTTTATACCTGCGACAACACGCTCGTGATGGTGATCCCGATCTTATCTCAATTGAGTGAAGCTGAAGCTTGCTCCGGACCTTGACCTCCTCAACCCCACATCTCCAGTCATGAGGGTCATTTTTCCGGGCACTACGGTAGCAGCGTCACTTGATTATGGTGGGCTCTTGTCGAGCGAAGGAATCTGATAGGTTCTAGTCGGGAGGAAATGCACTGGTTCCTTTGCGGGGTCCGCCAAATGCGTGGTGTGGGTCTAGATGTGGCGTTCCATTCGCCGGAGAATTTCCTAGTATGGCTCGTAGGGGAGAGTCCAGAATCCTCCCTCCTTTCAGTTAGTGCGAGTCGTGCCTGTGCCCCGACCAAGGTTTTTTCTTGTTGTGCACTCTGAAATCCGACTCTCTTGATTCCCTGTCAGGGTGGTTCAATTCTGTTGAGCCTATCATAATGAGCAAGTAAATTTGACCGAGGAGCTGGGAGAGGATAAGCGCTAATTATTAGTTAGCGCTGTGCTTGACTCCGGGTATCGAGTACCACGGGTAAATGTTCAGCAAACGTGACCCATTCACAATGTCTTCGAACGCTGGCCTCCGAACATGAAGTCGGATGCTCATGATGCTTGATCTCTTCTCTGCAGAATACCATGCTCAGTGGGGGGCAACTGGACGTGCAGGACCCAGGATAAATATTATCGATCTTTAAAGAACCTGACGAATCCCAGAGTCGGACACGGCTCGGTGTCATCTCATCCGTGGGCTATGGGCTCGGCCAGTTTTACCCCAGACGGTCACTACCCCGCGCCATGACCCCGGACGGATCCTGAATCTCCTCCAATGGAGAAAAGGAGAAATACCGAAATTGGATAATACAAAATATGAAATTGCACGAAAAGGAGCAATACAGTGTGTGTGTGTAGTCCATTTACCGTGACCCCTCGTCGAAATTGAGACCTTGGATTGAGGTACAAGTGTGATAATCATTCTCTAACTATGCGAGTAGGCGCAGCTATTTGTAGTCACGGTACCTAGCTGCCTCCTGCCTAGAGTGGTGGTGGCAGGCTAATAGGCTGCCACTACGGAGTACTGTAGATCAGCCCATCTACTCACCTTCCTCAAGATCCATCAACCTCCCAAGGTTTGAGCTAACTAGCTTTTCATCATACTGTATGCCTCAAGTTATCTCCGATCCATTACTCACTAATACTTGATCAAAACCCAGGTAAAGCGGATTGAATGCCTCTTCTTATGGCCCTTCTGCTCACCACCTGGATCCTCACCATCCCTATTGCTGGTACCCTCGGGGGATGTCTTATGGGTCTCGTCCTTAATGCCCCTCACTTCCTATAGACGGCATTGTCGCCTTTTTGCCGACAATTCGACCAAGCTGCTTGTGGTTATGTACTGTCGACTAGAGCAAATGTGTGTGTTCCTTTCTGGTCGTGTTAATTATATTTTAAATGAATGGTTAATTATGTTGACTTGCATACACCAGAAACCGACATGAATTCCTAAAACAATGATGGTAATGGCTCTGGAATAATGTCTAGGAAACCGAAGCTATCTCACTTAAGTTCACTAGTTAGGACATTGTGTCTAAGCAATGCCTAGCAATAGATAGAAACCCTAACTAGGATGTCTATGTTTAGGAATACCCGCCGAACGGCCAGGGCATTGTAGCATTGATAGCACTCGGAATAATAGAAGAGCTAGAGCGAATAGGTAAAATTCCGAAGTTCAGTCAAGCAGAGCACAACTCGGCAGAATATCTCCACGCCATTACCGAGGGTTTGCGGATCGCATTTGCCGACGCCGCCGAGTAGGTGACAGATCCAGACACGGAGCCCGTTTCGTCACAGGGCCTACTCGCGCGAGACTATCTAGCACGAGCGAGCCTAGTTATTCTTATCTAACCGCGTAGCTGAAATCCTAAATCACGGCAGCCCAGCCCACAACCACTATGATACGGTATACTTCGCCGTAACCGACCGGGACGGCAACGGAATCTCCTTTATAAACAGTAATTACGCCGGCTTCGGTACAGCTTTAGTCCTAGCTAGCTGTGGGTTTACCTTACAGAATCGGGGCGCGAACTTTTCACTTCAGCCTAGACACCCGAATGCTCTGGCTCCGGGCAAGCGTCGATACCACACTCTTATTCCCGCCATTAATCACAAATGTGGCTGATAGCTCCCTGCACTCTATATATAGCGTCATAGGTGGCTTTATGCAGCCCCAGGGCCATGTGTAGGTATTGCTTAATATGCTTGGCTTCGGATATCATCCCTAGGCTGCTCTCGACTCACCACGCATCTACATTGCTACACCGATTTCTGAGGATGGAGACCATACGGTGTGCGTCGAAGAGGGTATCAGCCAAGATGTGAATGAGGGTCTCCAGCGCCTTGGTCATAAGACCAAGGTGCTGATCGGCTGGGAACGTTCGATGTTTGGCCGGGGTCAGATCATTCGTTTGCACTATGATGAGGGCCAGCTGGTGCATAGTGCTGGTAGTGATCCAAGAGGTGATGGGATGGCATTCCCATTGCTGTAAGTCATTTTCTCGTATAATCCGTGTATCTCAATGCCTACCGTGCTTTTCAAGGACAAAAGGCACCGACAGAAAGATTCGCACAATGCAGTAATATCACTCAGTCTAGCATGACCAATGCATTCTCAACCCAAGCGACACGTGCAAAGTACCTTTTCTCTTTGGATATGAGCCCGAATGCCGCATTTGCAAGAGGATTATGCACGCTTCAATTAATATATAGAGACGAGACTGCAATTTAGTGACACACGGAGAAATGAATAGAAACATATGCTTCCAAAGCCCAAAAGCAGAGGACGCCATGAAAGATAATAATAGCAGACAAACTTGGCTCGCAAGAGGCGAGAAGCAAAAGGTGTAGGACATCCATAAATAGAAATTAACGCCCGAGTATAAGAGAGTCAAAAGCAACAGCCACATCAGTTGATCTCGTTATCACGCGGCAGCCACAGAAATTGAGCAAACCGACGGCCAGGCCGCCCAGGACAACGTTCAGCCATGAGAGGAAGATACGTTCGTTGGCGAAGAAGACTTTTGGCTGGACGCGAGTGGGCAGCGCGATTTTGGTTGCCTGAAAGGAAGGTGGCTGTCAGTGGTTTGTCTCTATATAGTTAGAACAGGAATTATTTGCAGCCATTGCGCATAGATTGATCTCTCGGAATGGGCTAAGATAGGAGCGTTAATTACCTGGGGCGACTCGGAGAGATTTGCTGGACATGGTCTCGGTCCCACTTTTACTCCCATATGTAAGCCAAATCCCTAATTCCAACCTAGCAGACTACTGCAACCCATGTGGGTTAGGAGTTCCTACTAGGATGCAATCATAAGCCTCAATTTCTTCCTATACTTAAGCAAAAACCCTAACCGGGATACGGTGCATCCAATCAACCACTATGGGATAGAAAGGCGGTGGGGATAGCAATACAGATTCCTTTCACTCTTCCTTAAGCAAATCATATGCAATCAAGGCGTGTATTTGCGCGACTTTGACGAGCTCCTCAATCATGATAAACTCATCCGCAGCGCCCATACCAGAAGGTGTGCAGCCGACGACGACACTAGGAATACCAGTAGCGCGGTACAATCTCGCGTCTGACGCACCAACGCGGATGTTCACCACAGGAGTCGGTTGCTGATCCATAACTTGTGTAGAAGCCAAGAGGGCTGACTCAATTAAGGGATGCGATGGTGAGGTACAGGTCGGCTCGTAGCTCCGGATGATCCGCCAACTCACGCCTCCCATAGGGTCAAGGTACTCTTGGAGATGTTTCCGAACGTTCTCAATAGAGATTCCAAGGGGAATTCGTATATCGCCTTGGGCTTGCGCCTCACTGGGGATAAGGTTGGAAAGCTTACCCCCACTAATGGATCCAATGTTGACTGTGACGCGTTGCAAGACCTTGGACTCTCCTTCACCGAATATGGCTTCAGAAGCTTCGCTGGCAATGGCAATATATTTTTGGATTTCTGGGGCGTGGACGGGTAGTTGTTCAAGAAGCTTCACAGCATCTAAGGCTTTTCGAAGTCGATCGATTGCGTTGATACCTTTATGGACGTGCGCTCCGTGAGCAGAGATCCCACTGGCCGTGATTTCGAACTAGCAAAGTCCCTTTTCTCCGAATCTGATGACACTTGGCGAACCGGCATCACCACATATCATAGCATCGCCTCTGGCCGCCGGGACATTTTCAAGAAGCCACTTGGAGCCCAAAACACCCATGGTCTCTTCATCGCCGGCGAGTGCAATGACAATTTCCCCCGACCATAGCTCTTTATGCTCGGCCAGCCCAGCGGTGGCTAATATCTATGCTGCAATGCCACCTTTCATGTCTGATATGCCCCGTCCGTATAATTTCCCATTCTTGATATGTCCACTCAGAGGGGTACTGTCCAATCAAGATGTTCGCAAATTGGAAATGTGTCCAGATGACCGTTGAAGACCAGTCGCTTGCTTGCTCGACCGCTGGGAATCCTTGCAACTAGATTCACAAGTCCTGGCGCCGTCTCGTATCGTTCGATCTCTGCGCCGGGTATCTTTTCCAGAATATTTATAGCAGCTTCTGCGACAAGTGCGGTTTCTCCGGGTGGGTTGGGAGATGGCGCCGCCAAAAGACATTGCGCTGCGGATACCAGCTGGCTTTCTCGCAAGGAGAGCTGGTCAGTCAGATGTGACCGGAAGGATTGATTTGCCATATTTGAAGTTTTGAGGGGGGAAAATAGATTCTGAATATCGCCGTCTATGCGGGTCACCACTATCGAAATTCTGGAAAAACGCGCAAGAGGTAAAAAACTCATATAAAAGAAAAAATTGTGTGCAATTAGGGAGAGTACCCTGTCCACGAATCGGAATCCAAATCCTAAATACGGCAAGGTAAATCGCGATTTCGGAAATCCTTTTTTTTTCGGCTGCGCCTCTAGTGAGTAGTATCATTCTCGGTGGGTTTCCGGGCCAAAGTAGCGCGCGAGCCTTGACGCCTCATTGCCCAGGGAATAATGTTATTAACCCCTGTCAAGTTGTCAATAGGGCAACCTTTCCCTATCCTTATCTCATATCAAGGGACAAGATAGAGTGGACGGCAAGTCTTTTGAGGTCTTCTGTTTGCTGCCAAGGAATTGGAAGACAAACTGGGTCGCCGAGTGGACGAATTGGGGACCAGAGTCGAGATTGCCTATCAGGAGAGTTAAGTTTGTGTGTCAGGAGATCTGGTCTCATTAGGCAATGTTCCATAAGATCTCCGGGTGAAGAATTTCTTCTTCGCCATATCCTACTGAATACATCTGAAAGCCGCGAAAACCTACTGAATACGTTCGGATGGGGGAGAAGGAGACTAAATACTGGCCTGGTGGGTCCCCACAATGATAGCTACCGATAAGAGCGCCAATGAAAAGCGATTGATGTATCTCTTATCTATGCTTGATATCTGGGGAATATCTCTGCCAAGTTGGAGCATCCATGCTTACATCACCTAACCCGCTAGAATAAGCGGGGACAGTCAGGAAATATCTTAGGGCACAATTTTGAGGAAACCACGCTAGCCACTGACACCTATGCAAGTATCGATAAGGACTAGGAGATTCGATGCTATTGGTCCAGATAACGTCAAGGCAGACATAGTTTAACCAACATAGGCTCATACACTCGTATTAATGCTGCTGGTAATTCTGGACAGGGCCTTTTTCGGCACGAAGTATATAAACCCCATGTGATATCCTTAAACAGCTACAGTTTCCGAAACAAAATAATTGCCAGCCCTGCCATGGATTCCGTTAATCTCTATTCGGAACAAAACTCCTCGGACTGCAAAGAGTCTACCGGAGACAAACAACTAGCATCAGCTTTCTATGACGCAGACAAGGAAGTTGGGACCACAACTTATTTGAAAGCCTCCAAAGACCTGAAGCGCAGACTGAATGCTCGACACCTTTCCATGATAGCCCTAGGGGGCGCATTGGGGACAGGTCGCATCATTGGCACTGGCTCTGGTGTAGCTCGAGCTGGTCCTGCCGCGATTTTGATCACTTATACCTTGGTTGGCTTGGTAGTGTATCTGGTACTGGCCGCTCTGGGAGAGGTTGCCACGGGGTTGCCGATGGCCAGTGGTTTTAGTGGGTATGTGTCGAGATACGTGGATCCAGCGGTTGGATTTGCCCTTGACTATTGGTTAGTTTTCTTTTGTTTCGAAACGGGAGAGGTGTGTTAGGTACATGAATATTGACGGGTTATGACAGCTATTGGTTTAAATATCTCATTCTTCCACCGACCCAGCTAACGGCTGCCGCACTGGTTCTACAGTATTGGGTCCCACGGAATCAACCGAACCCCGGAGTCTTTATTGCCATCTTCCTGACCGTCATAATCATATCCAACTTGCTCAGTGTCAGGTTCTTCAGAGAGCTGGAATTCTATCTGAGCAGCCTAAAAATCATCATTCTCATAGGTCTTCTTACCCTCTCTCTTGTCCTTGTTTGTGGAGGGGGTCCGGACCATGAGGTCAAGGGGTTCCATTACTGCTCAAATCCGGACGCCTTCAATCACTACATCATGGGCTAGTGCATCCTCCAAATCTCTAGTGTCGTTCAGGAAAACTAATAGTGTAAAAAGAGGATACAACAGGCCAGTTCCTCGCATCGATCTCTGTGTTGATCAGTGCAACATATGCGTACCTAGGGACTGAGCTTATCTGTATAACCTTTTGCGAGGCGGAGAACCCACGTCGCAATATCCCGAAAGCCGTGAAATTGACAATCCATCGGATTTTCATTTTTATATGCTTTCTGTTTTTTTTCTTCTCGGAATGCTTCTTCCGTATAACAGTCACCAACTTATTTCCGCCAATTCGAAGCCGACTTCGGCTGCTGCATCTCCGTTCGTAGTGGCTATCCAACTCGCTGGCATCAAGATCCTACCAGGGGTATTTAATGCCTGTGTTCTCATTTTCGTCTTGTCTGCGGCCAACAGTGACTTATACATTGCTTCCTGAAGTATTTACGTCCTTGCGGTTGCGGGTTTTACGGCCTTGCGGTTGTGGGTCTTGCTCCCCGTTTTCTAGCACGCACCAACAAAAATGTTGTGCCAATCACGGCTCTTCTGCTGTCTTCCCTATTTGGATGTCTCGGATTCCTTAACGTCACAACCAGTTCTGCCACTGTATTTAACTATTTCGTCAATCTTGTGACGGTATTTGGCATCCTAACATGGATATCTCTCCTTGTTATACACATCTTCTTCGTCCGTGCTCGAAGGGCTCAAGGCGTATCAAATACCGACCTGGTTTATACCGCTCCTTTAGGTCTCTATGGAACCTATTTCGCCCTTTTCGTCTGCATAATTATCGCAATCTTCAAGAACTTCAGCGTTTTTGTCAAAAGTAGCGCCGTTGGAGGTACGTACGGCAATTTCGACTCCAAAAACTTCATTGTGGGGTACCTTGGCATTCCGATCTATTTGAGCATGTTCGTGGGGTACAAAATCATGCATAAGACAAAATTCAGAAAGGCCATGACTACTGATCTCTACGCTGGAATGGATGAGGTCAACAACGAGGAAAATGAATTTCTGGAGAAACAGAAGGTCAAAAACGAGGAAAGGGAGGCCAAATCAGGAATATGGTATAGACTAATTGCTTGGATGTTTTGATCAGGCGATTTGCGATTTGGCTAGACGAATATGGCGTCGACAGTTTCACCATCCTCTGACAACGAGACCGGATCATTCAGCTACGTCAGGAGTCAGCCACCTTCTTAGCTATTTTCAAGAAGCGCTACGCCTTTGTTTTATAATAAAAAATTTACATTTTTGCCGTAGCTTTCATATGGCTTTTTTGAGGAGGCCAATGTTAACAATACCTACTCCAACCCTGTTGTACCTAAGATAGAATGCTTTCTTCCTGAGTCCTTCGTAGCTCGACTAGTGGCGCCATATTCAAGAATTTCATCAGGCAACTTCATTCACCATTGTAGAAGCAGCCCCAAGCTACCGACGGTTCTGTTTATGACAATGTAACCTTTTATCGCTCTGAACGGACTCTGCATATGCGCTTGGAGGCAGAAATAATATTGTTATATTTGCCGCTGGGCTCGCCGGACTCAAACTCTATGAAGACATATTGATGTCTTAAAGGAATAAATACAAACAAATGTTTTTTTAATTCGAGCCCCGGGTGAGGGGATTGTTTGGTCCAAGGGGCTAAACGCATTCTTGAGTCCAAGACGACCAGGAATGTTGATTCTCGCCTAACTGTTGTTGCTGTCTCATTACTTCGAGCATACCGTCCCCTGCTAGCCACCGCGCTAGCGCAAAAGGCCCCGTTTATTTCTTGGGCTATGCCAATTGCTCACAATGATGATCTGTTGACGCACAGTGTCCTGGCACTAAGTGGGGCAAATTTGTTATTCAGGTCAGATGGGAATCTTGAGATTCAGCGGGCAATCCCCCGGGTGGCACTCTCCCCACCAAATAAAACAAAAAAACAAAGTTTACACAGATTCCTCCACATAGACTATCATTCAAGTAGGGCATGTAGATGGCCTGAGGAGATCCCTCCTTCGAAGGTGTGCTGACCACAACCCTCATATAATCTTTTTATCGACTAAGTGTTGACCCTCCAATAACTCAAGGCCAATAGTGCGGTAGACTCACTGTGATCAAGTCAATGGATAGGGAACCAGTTGGGCCATGATGTCTCTCTCTCCGGCTACCCTATCGCGCACTATCTGCTGTGCAGCCAGTTTTTCAATTACTAGAGATGCCCGAACACCAGCTTCCGGGTGAGTGCTGCACCCTGCGAAGTATAATTCTTCGATATGCGGATGTTTCATTTGCGGACGGAAGCACAACACATTGGCAAACGAGTGTGATAACCCCAAAATAGCACCACGGTCCAAGTTGAATCTTTTGCGCCAAGTGACAGGGGTGTTGACTAGCTCAAACACCAGCTTAGAACGTAGATCATTTGCTCCAATCCGAGCCTCGATAGTCCGAATGACAATGTCCCTTGTTACAATGACCAATTTATCCTAAAGTTTTTTTTCTCTGCGTCGACTTCATCACCACCGCTGGTCAAATGACTCACTGGAACGAGCACCATAACCGATTCGTTACCATCAGGGGCGGCTGTCGAATCAATCTGACTAGGTACGTTGATGTAGAACGAAAAGTCATCAGGAAAGTGGTGGTCATCGAAGAATAGCATCAAAGCTCTCTCGGTAAGCATTCGCTAGAAAGACGTTATGCGGGCGAAGCTCAGGTATCCTTTCGTTGAAAACCCAATAAAACGAGATACTGCTGCAAGCGGTTGAACGTCTCTGCAATGCTTGACTATGACGTGAAGAGGGCAGAAGCTTGCTATATGCATACACCAAATCGGCGTTAATCGCAATGAATCTGCCGGAAGCACTAGTCCGGACGCCAGTACGCCTACAGCACGACCACCAGTCTGAGACAGTCCAATCTTCTTCACCGAGGTACCGAGGAGAAACTTCACTCCCGCTCGACGGCCCACTACACTGGCAGCCTGCAAGACCTATATTCAAATCAACAAAGTGGAATAAACTGCGAAGAAGAAGCCATATCACCCGCTGGAAAGCCCCTTTCGGGTACCATATGCCATCTGAAATCTCGATATAGGGCAGCAAGGTATATGTGCCAGGAGCACCGTAACGGCTCATACCCAAGTACATCCTCGTGAAGCTCCAAACACGTCGCATCTTTTCAGAGTGAAAGAACCTGGAGGCTTGTAGATGCTTGTCCAAGGCCTGATATAGAATAGTGCCTTAAGGAGCGAGGGGTGGAACATGCTCCATAAAGTCGGGAAACTGTGTCGGAATACACTCCCCTTAGCGAGTTGGTATTGCAATCCGGCCTCAGCTTGGAACGCACAGAATCGTGGGAAGCCACCCGGTCCCTCATGGCGCTAATCTGTGCCTTAAGGTGGGGGATGTCTCGAGATAGCTCAATGAAGTCTCGGTCGGCAACCAGATACAATAGTTAGGCTCGCATTTGAGCATTTCAATTCCCTCCCCGTCTAGAGATGTACCAAGAGTCTCAAAGGCCTGGCGGAACAGCTGTGGCATGAGTACTAGTGAGGGCCCTTGATCAAAACGCTGCTTGCTCTATTTAGCGTACTCATTTTTTCCAATTACTAGGACATCAAATCCTTCGCGGCCTATTTGGGCGGCCGTGACCAATCCTCCGGCTCCTGCGCCGGGTGATGTTAGATTCGACTTCTGTAATTAGTTGGGATGTCTGCATACCAACTACAATAGCAGTAGGTTTTCTCATGTTTTCGCTCGTTTCTAAGCTAGTTCTGCAATGTTTATTTTATTGTATAATATGATAACACAGTTATCCTTTACCTTATTCTACCGTGCGACAAACCATTAGAGATTTAGCTAGACATAATCTCCGCATCTTTCGTTTAACTGTTTCTGGCGACGTGCAACCCAATTTGGACCTGTTTAGATGGCTAAAACGTCAGGACTGCCACAGTTGAGGAAGATCGTCAGTCAGTTGGTGGCACTGAAGGCTCGTGCATTTAATCGAAATTGTTTCTATCATCTCGATTCAGTAAGCTATTAGGTGGTTCTGTAAATCAACTCCTATTTTACACTCACCATATTGATATGAATTAGGTTTTCTTTCCAATTATGTGTCAATTCATGCATGGACTCCGGAATATCTGATCAACATCTTGTTGAATAATAATTGACATTTGAGAATGCGGGAACCCCAATCTGAAATTTCCTTTGGTCATCGGGGTTCTGAAGTGGGTTGTACTGTCGTGTCCTGCGTGTAGCGCGTTTTGTTATAAATATAAGTACCAAATCCCTGGGAGAAAAGTATTCCCATGGCTATGTCATTTTGATGAAAGTCATCATCAGATCAGGTAGGGAAAGTAAACCTTGTTTCCCTAATCGTTCCTCTAACATCTAGTCATTAACCAATACAATCATATTATAGGCAGTTGCTTCTAGAGGGATAGGATAGTGCGGTGTCGATATTAGAAGAACTTCTCTTCGTTCTCCAGCTATAAGAAGTCTGGAGGCTCGGCTGCCTGGTCATGCGCCGACAACTGTAGCTCATAGAAGGTATTTGAGCCATTAGAAATCAATCACACCACGTACATTCTTTCAAATTTCCCTAAACCCCTATTCCAAGGACCACTATCCTTATCAAAAATAGACCATGAAAAGCAATATCCCTAATGTAACTCTAACCCAGATGTGTATACTTGTGATTTTCGGTGCATGTGATGGTCCCCTGGTATAACTTAACGCCCTGTGATACTTTCCAGTGTTGATGTTCATTGGCGGTCTTGTCATAGCCGCCTGGGATGGATGGCTATCTATGCTGATTTTGGGCGTAAAAGTGGCTTGGAGAACAGCCACAGTCGTGTAGCAGATTCAGAAGAGGTCAATGCAAACTCCTCGATAGCAATGGAGCCTTTCCTATCGGGATAAATGGAGTGGAACAATAATATATGATCAAGAAAGATGGTCGTCCCCAAGGGAATCTTTCCGCAGAGTCTTAGTACACTGTACAACGGCACGTCTGCTAAGACTGGAACTGCTTAACAGCCTATTTATACCATTGGGGTTCCTACTAGGTTTGCAATCCTGACTATCTTCTGTGGTATGCTCCTCGTCGCTAAGCTGCAACCCTATAGCCGAAACTAATTTTGGACAACCTCCATGATCGCAATTATTGTCTCTAAAGGTCAGCTGAACCGTCCTCCGCTCGCCTTTGGCTTTGTCGCTAGCATGTACCTCGCTGGACCTATGACCTTTGGCGGAGGTCCCGTTGTCATCCCGCTTCTACCCCCTTATGCCGTAGGCCCTGGCTGGGGTCCCAGTCGTGACTTTCTAATCAGTCTGGCTATAATTCAAGCCTTCCCTGATCCTAACTTCAACTTCGCTGTCTCTCTCACGTACTGCAACAATCCCGCTTCCCAATTGTTTTTGGCGCTTTCCTGGCCTGGCTAGGTATTTTTGTTCCTGGAGTTATTTTGGTTGTTGTAATTCACTTCGCCAGAGAGATCTCCATATAGAGGGTTAAGAGTCCGCGAATAATAAAGACCGTCAGAGATATATTTTTTTGTGGTGGACGCAACGGGCGCTAATATAGTTACGGGGACTTCCGTAATACAGCAACTTAGGCTAGGCTTCGGGTACGGGAAGCCCACCTTCATATTTAAGGAAAGCCGAGACGATGCGCCCAAATTGGTAGCCACCGCTCTACACCCCATCATAATTTTGTCCTCGAGCCTTAGCCCACCGCCTCCCGGGAATACTATCTTCCGTCGGCCGATAAGACGGTCTGAGTCTCGAACGGCCCGACCAAGCGTAGGGGCACTTCGACCTAGACGTCGGTCGGGAATACGGTGCAGGGACATGATCAACTGTACTTGATATGCTGCCGAAATCAAGTCTAAAGAAACAACCTTGGAACACTACCACGAACAATCTATGCTATCCTAGGAGCGCCACTAAGATTGTATCAAAATATAAATATATCCTCGGGAATAAATACATAATTTCAGTCTTGCATCGTAACATAAACAAGTGACGGCCTCCATATTGCTCCTAAAGCATATGTGCAAGCACTAGAGACTGCGATATGTCCATTGACATCAACCGGCGAGTTTCACATAGCGTTTAATCGCTCTTGCCGTTCTTGTAGGTGCCAGAGTGCTGGGCCTTCTTGCACCAGCCATAGTGGTTACCGTTGTCGCCCTCGGACTCGACGTCGCAGGTGGGGGTCGAGCTGGCGGAGGCGGACGAAGGCTTGGAGGTAGTCGACGAAGCGTGACTAGTTGAGGGAGTGGGCGTGACTGAGGAAGTCGACGAAGCGTGGCTAGTCGAGGGAGTGGGCGTGACCGAGAAAGTCGAGTAGGTAGAAAGCGAGGTAGCGAAAGTGTGAGGATTCTCACCCTCCTGGACAGGGAAGGCGAGGACAGAGCCAATAATGGCCAGAGTGGCGAGGAAGTACTTCATCTTGACGGAGGCTGTTTGACTTGCAATGGTATAGCAATTGAGTGTTAAGCAAACGAGATTGGTGGCTGGTCAGGTCGTCTGGAGGAAGAGAGGGATATTTATAGCTGGCGATGCTTAAGGAATTCGGAGCAGACGCATATGCTTCGTTGTGACGAATAATGAGACACGATGCTGGGAAAACGTTGTCAAAGCGCATTGTGATCGACCAATGCGACTAAATGCGGGTCTCGTTGGCGCCGCAAGTGGCAGAAACGTGAATTGTGGGGCAGGATCGGGCTATTGTTGGCGGAAGGTGATCCACATGTTAACCTTGTATCCCACATGGGTGTTGATCCCTTGCACGTTCCTGTCATGAATACTTCCAACTTAGACTCCGTCCACGGCATAATGGCATAATGGGCCCGGCCGATGTTGTGATTGGCGCGAATGCCGCTATCCCGGACTACGAAGCGGGACAGGGACACAATGCACCCCTGTCTATCCTGAAGCCCATACCCCGTGTCTCCCGTGTCTGAGCCATTGCAAACTGTGGAGCTTGGTTGGACGCCATCTGGACCTCCGTGGCATAGGTCGGCCCTTCCAGACGTCTAAAGCTTCTTTCCGATCCAGGTACACCTCGACGCTCTAAGCGGACGCTACACTCCCACGGACAAGAGCCGCCAGGTCTTAAGTCTGTCAACTGGCATTTCGTACGATTTGAAGGCTATTGTAGTAAGTCTCGGAACTAATAACGCATGATGTCTCAAGGCGCCGTTTATAAATTGATGCTAGTATAGTAGATAACGCATATCTTATGTGTGTGCCCCTTTACGAAAGTAGCAACTAAACTGTGTCTAACAGATAGACTACAGGCTTTTATTTGTTAGTGAATATTGTGAGTAACTTCTTACTACTTATAAATATGTGATTCAATATCTAAATGCATTATTACGAGCAAACATTGCTAAAGCCTATTCGTAGGGAAAGTGGCTTTATATTGGGACGTGGAGTTTAAGGAATACCCGGACGATAGACTAAGGGTGAATGATTCTTTAGATCCTACTCCTTCCGAAATCAATGCTTATTTATTTGTTCTAACTGAACACAGAAAAAGGACGGTTTGAGTGCTTTGCTCATTTGAGTCTAGTCTCAACTTGGTGGTGTTTTCCTCCATATCCACCTAGACCTATGGAAAGGTTCTCGTTCCGGAAAAAGAACCCTCCTCAAGAGTGATGATTCAGATGGAAATAGAATATTAATTGAGCGGGTCGGATACAGTGTTGTGGATCTCCACACTGAGATATTTAATGGGACATTGGGGAGCTTGACGAAGGAGGATTGTGTGGCGTGTTACGACGTGGGCCTCAATCCCGATGGAAGTACTGTAGTCTTGGTATACCCAAGACAGAGCCTTTCCACAGCCATACCGTAATTATGACCCCGTCCTATGACCCATATCCCATCGAATGGCACGCGGGATAATTGTGGATATGAAGTTAACGTATAAAAGTGACATCATTAGTAAATGAAGGAGGGACGAGTAATGAAACGAAATAATTGATTAAAATACTGGTTTGTTCGCCACTTGAGAACGTACTAAAGATTCTCGATGGCTGTGTTTCTGTTGGCTCTAGCCTTTGCCTTTAGGGGCAGGCCCGCTTTTGGCTGCGGGCTTGCATAAAAACGAATCATATATACATATAGTTCAATTCTTGCACGAATTATTCGCTCCATCATTTTGCTATAAAAAGGGAATGAGTTGAGCAATTACCAATATACAGGTGTTTCTCCAATGACGAGGGCATACGTTAAGCAGATTTTGCGGGGCTAAGTAATTTGGCATAGGGCGTCGATCAACTCAGGTCACTATTGCAACGGTTTTCACTTTCAATAAAATTTTCTGCCGCGTTTATTAGCGTCATATTGCATTGCATATTCCGTCCCAACCCGCTGAAGTGCCATCCTATGATAGAATCTACGCAACACTAATAAAATAATTGCCCGAACTAAACACAACTGACAAGACTAGGGCAAGAGAAGTCCGCACTCGTTAGGTGGCTGTAGCCATAGCCATTAAATCCCTCTACCGATCATGCGGGCCGGAGCACGAAAAACCGGGAGAGATTAGACATTACGTGTTTCGGACCGTGCTCGCACTATCTCGATGTCTCGGTGAGTTACATTCGGTATATAGAAATGCGAGGCGAATTAAATTAGTCTCAGCATTTCGTTGCGGGATATTCTATCATATGATTGGTTGATATAAGTTTAACTCTAGAAGAGGTGGAGCTTCTTTAATACCTCGAATAACTTAGTGGTGTCTGATGACGTAACGCGGCCTATAGTTAGTTAACTTAGACTAACGTTAACGTTAATAATCCAACTTTAATGATGCGGAACCCCGGAAGATTAAATAAGGGTCGATATACGGTTAGATAATAGAGCATTATTGACCGTCATTGTATGTGAGTCTTAGAAACCCAGTCTAGTACTAAGTCGTCTTCGTTCTAACGTAATTCTCATGCGAACGGCCCACCCAAGCGAATGGCCACTCCTAATTCGATATGTCCTTAGTTATATGATCTTAGTTCCTAGGAAATCGCCACTCTAGCTTTATCCTCTCTATTTTCCTATCACGCGGGGAAATCTTTGTTGTAGTGGGTTAGGCTTTCTTATAGAGATTCCTAGCGCACTATAGTCATAACAAGTAGGGGAGTAATCTTTAAAAATAATAGCTAGTGCGCCTTAGAATTTTGCTATACGCGAGCGTATCTATATCTATGTTGCTAACTTTCTGGTTAAACGGTCAATCGACTAGTTTAAAGATAGATCCTATTATCGCTTACGGGTATTTGATTATGCTTCCTATTACTGCGTTCTAGTATGTTTAGCAAATTCAAACCTACTTAGGCTTACTTTAGCTTACACGGTAGATAGCTGACTTCTAGGTCACTATCGCCTATGCTACTAACATAATGCTGTTTGGCTACAATTAGGGCGTATTCGGTATCTTTCTTCCCCTTTGCACGTTTTCTAGATCCTTGATACTAAGCCCTTAGCCTGCGTTATTGTGACTAAAAGTCTCTCTCAATACCCTAAACCTCAATAATAACCCTCATAGGTACTGTCACTACTATCTATGATATGGGTTGTCACTTCTGTGCTATAATAACTATAATTTAGGCTATCGGAATCGAGACGTTACAAGTTTTACGTTATCTAGACTGTACTCAATTTGGTGTTTGTGCCGACTATCTATTTTTCCTATCTAGAGATGGCAGTCGATAGCTAGAGGATATTGATTTGTTCTTCCGAGGCAACTATTTAGTGTTTATTTATACTAATCCGGAGGCTGTGTCGCTTTTACGACTATAGCGGTACATCGACATCGATAGGACTTAGTATATCGGAATAAATTAGTGTCCGACGTAAATGAAGGAGTGCCTAGATAGGGAGAGCATATAGAGGCTATATGAGTACTTTTTGATAGCTAAAGCCTTTAGGTTTTCTCTCTTTTCCGTCCTTACCGAGAAGCGATCAACAGTAGGATCCGAGGAATACTAAGATAGACATTTTTCCCCCGTTCTATCTCTTCTGCTTCGTTCCTTTTGCTTCCCTTCCTTTAGAGCTAGATTCAACTTAATTACTGTTGCACTTAATGCACAATTTTTGGATCCTTTTTTTCTTCTGAACTATTATAGATACGGTATAGGTCCAATTCCTAGACAAAGTAGGATCTAGAAAGCAGGAAAAATGGACATTTTCAGTGTCAAATATCTCATGGATATCATTGTAACCTGTAAACCGGCCAACATTCCGAAGCATGGGATGTAATGCTGTAACCAATCCCTTGATATTTCTAGGGAACGACTTCAAAGTTTCTTTCCTTTTTGGAGGAGGATTACCTGTTTAATCCAAGTTACTACTTTAATTCAGGACAACGACATCTATGCAATCCAATCACTGCGGGTTTGTAACATAAGCCCCGCGTCGCAACCGCAGTCTCGTTTTGAAACGAACTTTCGGTGCCATCCTATTTCGATGAAACCAGCCTTCCTTCGAAGGTCGACAAGGTCTAAGGAAACGAGAATAGAAAGTGCGTATATTAATACGATATCCCACTTTCCGAAGTCTGTGCGCTGACTTATATCATACTTGGAATAACTCTCTGGCCGCATAGTTGGGGAGCAATAAACGCAGGCGCAATAGTCATCGTCTCGAAAACGGTGAGCCTTCATACGTAGATAACCAGCGAGCAGTGACCATAGTTATAGCCTTGTACCCAACAGTTGCCCATAGGATGAATGTTCCCTCCTCAATCAAACAATTTTACTTACTTACGGCCATGTTTCTTGTTCGTCTTCTAGTTGCCGTGTACCTCGGATTTCCTTCGCGTCCTCAGTACAGTATTACAGGACACGTCCTACTCATCCACATATCCGCCTTATCGAAGCTAATATATACTTTCAATTAAACACCCTGGTGGGCGATGAGGGCCGCACAATCCAGCAAGGTACGTTGAGCCCGTAGAATTACGAGGGTTGCACGGTGTCCAGTCACCTCTCTTTGATCAGAAGAATGAGAAATGGTAAAAATACTTCTTTTTAACAAGATGGTGCTTCTTCCAACACGCAACGCAGAAAAACCTGGACATTTGATTGACAAGTCACTTAGTATGATGAGCAAAGTGAGATTCGAGATCAGCCCCTCAATTGAATTTACCCCTGAGTGCCTAGTAATTGGGGCCCTAAGCCAGATGTTGACTTGTTCAATTGATCTTATGTTGTGGGTGGTGGACCCCACAGTTGTAGTGAAAATGGGACCCACATTTGATCACCAATCAAAAAGATAGCCAATTTTAATTGCAATTTACTCCTTGGCTACTATATAAGCCTGTGCAAGCTCCGAAGCAAACAGGGGAACTACATCTGGAATTACAACTTGTCAATTTCGAGACCGATCGGAGGTGACTGGGTGGTTACTCCGGGAGTAATTAATTGTTAAAGCCCTTGGTTGGTGCCCACTTCTTTCCTCCACATCCCGCAGCCATGTGGGCATCTTGGAACGCTCATTTGGGACTGCCCGCCAAGACCTCCCGCCAAGAATGTCTCTTCTCCCGCCAAGGGCCTTCCCGTCACTCGGGTGGAGTTCAAGCCTCCCGCGTTTTGGGCCTGCGGCAGCCAACCATATTATATGC
Organism: Penicillium arizonense; assembly: GCF_001773325.1. Classification (NCBI taxonomy): domain Eukaryota; kingdom Fungi; phylum Ascomycota; class Eurotiomycetes; order Eurotiales; family Aspergillaceae; genus Penicillium; species Penicillium arizonense. The sequence goes on along the minus strand of NW_019173335.1, from coordinate 17,349 downwards.
GTCTCTCAGAGGCATCTCGTTTTTGGTTGGTAACCTGCCCCTGCCAATCCCATCAAAACGATAATGAAGCTTCAGCGCAAAGATGCTTGTGGAAGCCTCTACATTCCAGCGAATCAGCCCAGAGGTTCTGGTAACGTGCTGCCAGTTCGAGTCTAATAGGCATAGCAGACTAGCCTGCCTCGCGTGGTCATAATATAGCTATCTACTTAATGGCGCTGTTTCGCATTCTGTCACTATCTTTCTTAGTTATTTGCCGTGGCTTAATCATCAAGGATTGACCCTCTGGCCAGTTTCACCAAAATGGGAGTCCACCAGTACACTTACGTGTTTGCTATTGGCACTATCTTCTCCCTTCTCGACGCCTTCAACAATGGTGCTAGTCAGTAACTACTCAGACTCTCCCCGACATGGCATGAATGCTGATCGATTTCCTAGACGATGTTGCAAACGCATGGGCGACAAGCGTCTCCTCGAGATCTGTGTCATACAGAATGGCAATGGTATTGGCTACGATATTCGAGATCCTTGGCGCATGCACCGTGGGATCACGAACAGCAGAGACCATCAAGGATGGCATTATTACAGTCGAAGCCTTCAAAGGTAATTCTGGTGTCCAGATGCTCGCATTCACCTGCGCCGTCGCAGCGGCCTCCTCTTGGGTCATGTGGTGTACACGGAATTCTACCCACGTGTCGTCCACCTACTCCCTCATTTCCGCGGTTGCTGGTGTGGGTGTAGCCACTGCCGGTGCCTCCAAGGTGCAATGGGGATGGCATGAAGGATCAGGCCTTGGTGCTATATTTGCTGGCCTGGGCATGGCTCCTGCTATTGCTGGCTGCTTTGGGGCGATTATCTTTTCGCTGATCAAGGTTATTGTTCACATGCGCGCGAATCCGTTGCCGTGGGCGGTCTGGACCTCGCCTTTCTGGTTCCTTGTGGCGGCCACCATCTGTACGTTGTCTATTGTCTTCAAGGGGTCCCCTAACCTTGACCTCGATAAGAAGGCCGGATGGTATGTTGCTTCGGTCAGTGTGGGTACTGGAGGTGGTGTCTGTATTCTGTCCGCTATTTTCTTCGTTCCATTCCTCTATATGCGCGTTATTAAGAAGGATTATAACGTCAAATGGTATATGGCTATCATGGGCCCGATCCTGTTCTTCCGTCCTGCTCCTCCCAATGCCGAACAGGCCACGGTTCCCGACTATGCCGTTGTCCAGGAAGACCAGGAGCACATCTCGTCCCCTCAGTTGTCCGGAGAAGTCAAGGTGGAGGATAATGGGAACATCGCTATCACTGAGATTCAATCCACACAGTCCACCTACCAGAAGCTCATGGCGGAAGGTGAGCAGAGATTCCATGCCAAACTTAGGCAATCCAAAGGTCCCCTTGGCTGGGCCATGTGCGTCCTCCATAACAACCCCATAGGCGCAGGTGAGATCTACGAGTTCCACAATATGGCCATTATCATAAAGCGGATTCCTGCTACGATCGTTGCCGGTGCACTCTATGGTATGCACTATGATATTCACGCCGCGCAAACCGGTGTCTCGGGCACGCCGGAGGGCGCCCGCATGCAGCGCGTATACTCACACGCTAAAAAGTACCCTAACGAAGTCGAGTACGGGTACTCGTTTATCCAGATTATCACTGCCTGCACCGCATCCTTCGCCCACGGCGCCAATGATGTCGGGAACGCCGTCGGCCCTTGGGCCGCGATTTACTCCTCCTGGAAGACTGCCGATGTCACGGCCGCTGAGGCCCCCGTTCCCGTCTGGCAACTGGCTGTCGTCGCAATTACAATTTGCGCCGGGTTTATTCTCTACGGGTACAACATCATGAAGGGTGAGTATCCCAACTTTCATCTTACGTAGCCCGTGAATATCTATGCTAATTCTCTTCCAACTTAGTCATGGGTAACAAGATCACCTACCACTCGCCGAGCCGAGGCTGCTCGATGGAAATGGGTGCAGCTCTCACGGTGCTGATCTTTTCGCATTACTCTCTACCCGTCTCGACCTCCATGTGCATTACCGGTGCCACCGTGGGTGTTGGTCTCTGTAACGGCACTTTCAAAGCCGTCAACTTTCAGCGTGTGGCCCTTCTGCTCACCGCCTGGATCCTCACCATCCCTATTGCTGGTACCCTCGGGGGATGTCTTATGGGTCTCGTCCTTAATGCCCCTCACTTCCTATAGACGGCATTGTCGCCTTTTGGCCGACAAGTCGACCAAGCTGCTTGTGGTTATGGACTGTCGACTAGAGCAAATGTGTGTGTTCCATTCTGTTCGTGTTAATTATATTTTAAAAGAATGGTTAATTATGTTGACTTGCATACACCAGAAACCGACATGAAATCCTAAAACAAAGGAGGATTGTAATGGCTCTGGAATAATGTCGTGGACGGATCGCCCTTTCACAAGTATCTCAATCGCCTCCTTTGACTGCAAGCAAATCTATTTAGCTTGGCCATGCAATGCTTGTGTACTCTCATCATTCCCATGTTTGTGGTATTGCTTTTCGTATGAGTCCGCCTTCGTTTAAATGAATTTGTTCCGATTGAAAATTAAGTGGAATCTAGCTCCAAAAGAAGGGAAGCAAAAGGTACGAAGTAGAAGAAATAGAACGAGGGGTAAAAAAATGTCGCCAGAACTTAAGCCTAGTTTCTAGGTTAACTGTATAAGGCATTTCAGATATAAAGGCTCAGAAGCTAAAATTTGTGTTGATCTCCAAGAATCCATTATCAGACATCGTATGTGCTGATCCGAATGCCGCTGGGTCTAGACTTAAGCTTTGACCTCTTCGTTGACATATTCGTTATTCTCACCACAACTATCCGAGCCAGGCCGATTGACGGGATCATTGGCCCGGAGAGTCTCCCGCATGAGGCGTTCCATGCGAGGCGGGTCAAAGATGTTCTTCGACTGGGCAAAAATTTTATCAATCTCCTCAAGCGAACGACCTTTAGTTTCAGGAAAGAACAGGTACACGGATGGCACAATGATGGCATTGATGACAGCGAAGACAATATAGTACTTATTGTGAATAGTGTTGAAGCCGATGGGAGTCACTTCAGCGAGCAGGAAGTTGAATACCCACACCGTTGCAGTGGAGAAGGCACTGACGGTAGCACGGACCTGTAGAGGGGCTAACTCGGCAGCGTAGAGAAATGTCAGACCAGAGTATCCGACTGTGAAGATAAATTGGAAGCAGAAAAGTGCAATAACGGCCACCACTAAGGCAGCAGTGCTGTCCTGGGCCTGGGGCGATGTTGTGCCGGCGAGAATACCCATACAAATAGCCATGGCTCCGGCGCTCCATGTCCTGAGCGGCCGGCGACCGAGTCTATCGATAGTAAGAAAGCGAGGAGGCCGCCGAACGGCTGCATTAGACCCATGGCTGCAGCGAGAATACGGGATTTCACATCGTCCATGCCAAGATATTCCTAGTGCGCTGTCAGAAAATCATACATTCAAAGCCATCACTTACATCCGCGACTTCAGCGTAGCAGGACGTGTTTCAAACGAAAGCTCAACAGAATGAACTCACCTGAAAAACACTGATCGCGTAGTAGGTAATCAGATTTACGCCGCACATCTGCTGAAAGAACTGGCCGGTACAGGCAAGATACGCACGGTGGAATAGACGCCGCTCATCATTTGTGAACATGGCGGTCCAGGAAGAATTTCCGCAGACAGCGAGAGTAGTTTGGACATTATGGATAATCTCGGTGACCTCATCCGAATCAGGTTCTAGCTCGAAAAGAGCCCATATTACCTTCCGAGCCTCTTGGATTTGGCCGGTCAAAATCAGCCAACGGGGAGATTCCGGGAGCATCGAAATAGAAACCATAGCCAGGATACATAAGACGGCTGGGAAGGCAAGAGGGAATCGCCATGATGCGGAGTTGTCCTTCACGAAGTAAAATCCGAGATCAACCCAGAGACCTATAGTGACACCAACGCCAACAGAAACGCCATCTGTAACGACATTCGAGCCTCGCTTATGTGTGGGTGAGATCTCAGACTGCCAAATTGGCACGGTAGCAGTGTATCCACCAATGCCAGCACCAAGGAATATTCTTGCGACGATAAACTGGGCAAAATCAAAGGAGGTTGCCATGAGAATACAGCCAATCATACAAACGAAATTGGCCCAGAAGATGACCTTCTTCCGCCCTAATCGATCACCTAGATGCGCGCATGACAAGGCTCCGAAGATGCCACCGACGGTGTAGAGAGCAATGACTGTGCCTATTCATTCATCAATCAGTAGGATATACAGAAACACTATTTCATTGACCAACCTTGAATCATCGAGTTTTCCGCTTTCAGGTCTCCCTCCGTGTTGATAGTGTCCATGCGAGGAAACTGTTTGTTGAAGGCGGGAAGTGTCAATAGACCTCCGGCCACACTCATATTGTAGCCATAACAAGTGAAGGTTGGGAACACGACCAGTGCGACTGCTGCTCTGAGAAGTGCGTTGCCGCGAAGGCCAAGTTACGGCTTCAAGCCCATGCTGGAATTGTACAAGAGATACACAAGGATAAAAAGGAAGATAGTGAATTGGGAGAAGTAAATGTGACATTGAATCCATGTAATAAGGCCGACCACAAGCTGTTATATCAATAATATCGTATCTCAGTGTCGACACGCAAGACGGTGAGCATCGACGCAGACTATGGTCGCTTGTAAATCCGGGGTCAAAATCCTAGGGTGAAACTCTCGGCCATCGGCGGTCACCGTCAAGCCAAGGGGCTTGAAACTGCTCGACGGAAGCTCAAGTCAAGTACCTAGCTAACGGATGGTAGGCGAAGCGTTGTCTTTTTCACGTCGGCGAGCGCCATCCAGGGCACGTTTTTTTTGTGCCAACGTGAAATGGACAAGGACAGACGGAGAATCGAAAATGAAATTCACCGAAGACTAAATCGATCGGTGAAATTGTGTCGAGTGGATGGATTGGCTTCATATGGCGGGGAGCGATTCTGTGCTAGTTGCCGCCGCCCAAAACATCCACGATGTCCCGATCTCCAGTTGTCACGACGCCGATGGCGCAAATGGGCGCAACAGGTCCCAAATTAGCGGATGGCGTGCAAAATAGAAGATTGCTGTGGCGCCACGGCCCGCCTGAAAAATGTTGAGTTTGTTGTCCGATGCACCTTCCATCGATATCCGCCACCGGGACCTGCAACACGATTTACCACCCACTCTGTTTCTTGAGAGCTCTCTTCAAACCAACCTGGCATCCCTACACTCTCGAACAGTGACCGCTCCCGTGGCGGTGACAATGCTGTCATGGCCCGAGCGGGAGTTAAAGAATCATCGTGACCTCGGAAGGGCTGCCCCTATTCTTGTACCTGCCTTTCTGATGGCTCGGCCATGCGCATCAGTCGGAGGCAGCCGAACACCGAATCTAAAACACGGAGTTTGTCGCAATCTTCAATTCCTGTTGATCTTGTTATCTCCCATTCCCCAAGGAACTTCAGCGATCGCCAGAAGATGCTACAGCGGCGATGACCGTCCTTCAGTGCGGCAGGTGCGCATAAACATCCCGGATGCATCACTTTCAAAGATTAAGCGGCTTCTGATACAGGCCTAGTGACCTTTTATTTCCCGGACATTTCCGGGGCCTTCAAGATATATCAACCTGCGTTGTCCTCGAGATGGTAAGGTGATCCAAGCCGTGAGCATTGATCTACATTTGTTTTTACTTATGTTTATAAATCTCTTCAGGTTTTCGATGGGGACTTTTGCAACATGGTTGTCTTTCACTATACTGATTTACTCCGGCGCCATAGCTGAAGCAACTCCGTACACGGTCTATCGTGGTACATTCGTTCAGCTTCCCCACCTTGATTCCAGCTCGGCCAAGCCGGAGCTCGCTCGAACCGAAGGTGTCCTGTGGGTCTCTTCGGAGGATGGCCGTATCAAAGGATATGATTGGCAAGTCAACGACGATGCCAGCTTCCAATCGTTCCTGTCTAGCCACAGCTGGACCGATGCTGATGTTACGGTTGTGGAGTCCAATGCTGAACAGAACGAGTTCTTCTTCCCCGGATTCATTGATACCCACATCCACGCGCCTCAGTATCCCAACCTGGGGCTGTTCGGATCAGAGGGCCTCCTCCCCTGGCTGAACGAATACACCTTCCCAATGGAAGCTAGCTTCGGCTCCAAGTCAGACCCAGAGAACAAGGACACCGACCCCAAAGACACACCACCGGCGGGCCTCCGGGTGTATGATGAAGTCGTTGCTAAGACTCTTGCCCACGGCACAACTTGCGCATCTTACTTCGCCACCATCCACGTCCCGGCCACCAATGCCCTCGCGACGCTTTGCCACAGACACGGCCAACGCGCCTTCATCGGCCGCGTCTGCATGGACAACCCCGATCAGTGCCCGTCTTATTACATTGACCAATCCGCCGATGAGGGCTTCAACGCAACAATCAGGACCATCGATTACATCAAGAAGCTGGACCCGAACGGAACATTAATCAACCCAATTGTAACTCCTAGGTTTGCCCCAAGCTGCTCAAACCACTCCCTCGATGGCCTTGGAAAATTGGCTGCATCCTATGACCCGCCCCTCTGGATCCAAACGCACATCTCCGAAAACCTGGACGAGGTTGAACTCGTCCAGCAACTATTCCCAGAGTCAGCCAGCTACGCTGACATCTACGACAAGGCTGGCCTACTTACCAACCGTACCATCCTCGCACATGGTGTGCACCTCAGTAAAGATGAGATGACTCTGATCCGCGAGCGGGGCTCCAAGGTTGCGCACTGCCCAGCATCGAACTCTGCCCTCGGCTCTGGACTTGCTCCTGTCCGTTTCATGCTCGAGCAAGGCGTCACGGTTGGTCTGGGCACGGATGTGGCTGGCGGATACAGCCCCAGTATCCTTGAAGTTGCGCGTCAAGCCAGCTTAGTGTCTCGTGTGGTTCAATATAGCGCGGAATACCAAGCGCTGTCGGGCAACAAGACATCCGATGGGGACGAGAAGCTCTTGGTCGATGAGGTACTCTATCTAGCAACGCGCGGCGGTGCAGCAGTCGTCGACATGGCGGATGATATTGGTGGCTTCGATAAGGGCATGATTTGGGATGCGCAGCTGATTGAGTTGGGTGCTGGTCTGAAGAATAGCACCACAATCCCGCTTGATGTGGCTATTCTCGCTGGTCGAGCTAAGACTGGCCGCGTTGGAAATGTGGATTTGTTTGGAAATGAGACTTGGCAGGAGCAGATCCAGAAGTGGATGTGGAATGGTGATGATCGGAACGTGAAGAATGTGTGGGTTCAGGGAAAACTGGTCCACTCCAGAGATGAGTGAGTCTTGGTTTGATTTGTACACGTAGTTGAGTGGATTTTTATACATAGTTGGTTTGATGTCGATCGAGTGTATATAAGGGGTAGGTGGAGGGCGATGTTGTCGTCGTCAGGCACGCCGGTCATTGCATATGAAGATTGAGCCAATCTGTTCATATAACCCCTGTAAAACAAGTCCCCAAATCTGAAAGTGCAGTCGTTGGGGGAGGTGTACTGGGCGCGGGACAGAGAATCGGCCATTGGCTCAATCTGCTCGTTTCACCACCTACCATACAACGAGCTATCAAGACGTGGTTATGAACCTACGTAGGACGTGCAGCTATCCCGCTTTACGAAGGGGATTAGGTGTCGTGCTGCATTCCCAGTATTGTCCTTCAACGTGAGCGCGGCTGCCGCCTGTTTCCAATACGTATGTAAGTCTGTGGAAATGTGGAGAGGCTCGACATATCCGAGCCGGTCTTCAACGAAAATAATACTGCGCCGAACACTAACGGTGCGCAGGCACCCACCCGACTCATTATCTTGGAACGTTCTACTTCACAGCATATGTATCTTTTTCCCCGAAACCCGTCTAGCTCTACCCTAATAAGTTCTCCGCGAAAACCAGAGCGCTGACTGTTTAAAAGCGAGCAGTTCTACGGCTGCTCTAGCTAGGTACAAGACCAACGGCAGCGAGTCCGCTCAACATCTGAACTAGAGCACTAATGGAGCTACTTTCTTATGTGGTAGCGGCGGGCAACCCAAAACATACCGGCACCGTAAGCAGCGGCAGCAGCCACAATATCGACACGTACGATGGAGCTAGGCTTAATTTTAGAGCTACTGGCGGAACCGTCGCTGTTAGTTCTTTTACTACCGTCCGAGCCACCGTCACTACCACCACCCCTACCGCCACTAGTCGAGCTAGTGGCGCTACAAGTCTAATTTCCAGAGTACTCGAGGGGAATTGTCGGGTCGACCATAGTATTAGCGACAATGTAGATTTTCTAGTCTGTTTATAGAGAGCAGAGTTAAAATTGGCTTTGAGAGCTGTTAATAAATCGACCTTGCCGCAAAGGAAGTAGAATAAAGCAAGGGCGGCGTTATGGGCGGTGAAGTGATACGACAGGACGAGAGTCAGTGACAAGTGGTGCGCCTCCAGTAGAAAGAACAAGTCAAGATAAAGAGAAGCTAAGCCAACGTATAGCTTGTTTAGTACCCAATTTGCTGGTAGGGAAGCTATCTCTTAGACCAGCGGAGTTCCAAAGCTTCTCACGTTTGCTCGGTCATGTGAATCTCAGGACTTCATTCTTCTAGTCTTAAGCTATCGTATCCTTCATACTGGTCTCATAGTCTGCATAGATATACATCTCCATAGAATCATGTCACATAACTTATGCCATCTCAATCTGCTCATCCTCGGTGCCCTTGTTCTTCATAACTGCCGCATCATCGGAAGGAATAACGTACGTCGCCCACTCGCGAACAGGAACTCTGTCCTGGAAGAGTCTCTCGATGTCCGCATTGCTGCGACCGGCAGTTTCACCAACGCAGAACCAGGAGTACGCTAGCAAAAACAGGGTTGTTCCTCCATAGACGAACCCGATCATCGGACCCAAATTGCCGGTGTAGTACATGTAGGGACTGGTGAAGACCATGAGCCAGACGGTGATGAAGAAGACGCCCATGGCGCACGAAGTGATCTTGTTTCTGTTACGACCAACAGACATTTCCGATGCGATGGAATATGACAGGGTGCCGATGGAGAAGTTATAGAAGATAATGTTGAGGTAGGCGAGGACGACGATGCCTATACCGATGCTACGACTGAAGGAGCCATCCTCGGACCGGGTAGTGCCGAGGCCACCGACTGCGACGAGGGAGACGAAGATACCCCCAGAGCAGACGAGAAGGTTAGTGCGACGCTTGATCTTGTTTCCGAGGACGACTGCTACACCGACAGTGATGATTTGCAGGACGTAGATAATGGTGTTTATGGTGAAGGGATCTGCGACGCCTATGGACTGTGCGAAAACCACACCATAGGTGTACCAAAACTGGATACCGTTGATCTGCTGGACGAACATGGCACCGCAGGCATAGAGGAGCTTGCGACGCTCGATAGGGTCCGTGAGGAGGGACAGCCAGGTTGCGTCTTTTGCCATTTCACGCTCCATCTGTACTTGGCCATGGATTGTTTCGATGTCCGTCGAGGGGTCATAGTCACGACAGCTGTGGTTGATCTTGCGAAGAGCCTTGATGGCTTTCTCGCGCTTGTCTTTGTACATGTACCACACCGGGCTTTCCGGTGTGAAAGGCAGACACAAAAGCATGACACCGGGAAGAACAACCAGAAGGCACATGGGAATGCGGTATGATTGAGCACTAGGGATGCTCTGCGTTCCTTGATTGACACAGGCTCCGACCAGTTGCGAGATGGACTGCATGAATTGGAAGCACATGAGTGCCGGACCTCTGATCGCAGACGGTGCAACCTCTCCAATATACATCAGGCAAGTAGCAGTGAACTGCCCGACACCTAGGCCAATGAGGACACGGCTGGCATAAAACACTGGATCGGAGCCAAACGAGCATACTTGCACGATGGCTCCGACAACGATACAAATAGAAGCCGACAGAAACACAGCACGTCGACCGAGAAAGTCATTAATAGGAGCGGCGGCCATGGCTCCGACAAGCTCTCCCACGTAGATAATACTAGCAGACAACGACAAGAACGTCGTTCCAAGCGAGTAGGAGCCATCTTCGTTTTTCTGCCCGTAGTCCTTGGCAAACCATGTCATGCCCTGAATGCCTGTATAATAAATCGTGTCGTAACCGTAGCAGAGGGCACCGATGGCGGCAACTAAACAGTAGGCGATGGCCCGTCGATTCGACTTCCAGTCGATGTCGAGTTGAAGGCCTCCCATGTTCGGCAAACCAGGTGAACCTGTAGTATGCGAAGGGATAGAGAACAAGAAGACCCCAAACCTAGAAGTCCACAGGAGAGGAGCACAGCACCAAGTCCAGAAGAAGGCAATCAATTGATTTTCAGGGGAACTCTTGTTTATATACCCTTTGATGGAGGGAAAAGAAAAGTTTAATCATAGCCTGGCTAAACCAATAACTTAGGCGCTCATGTGTTGGGGTATAATCTCCACGGGGTTGACTTGTCCGCTGTCGAGCATCTCCACACTCCATTTCATGGCATCTTTGGCCTTCCTTTCTGCAGTCAACGTGTGGACCAAGGCATAGTTACCCCAGATGTGGGCCTCTTCCTTATTGGCGCACTTGGAAAGGGTTTTACATGCGGCGTTTCACTTAAAATGGTTCGAAGACGGAGATGGATTTTCTATTTGCGAGTATTCTCAAGTAGAATAATCGAATTTTCAGAGGTAGATTCCATTCAGAGGTGCTATCGCCGATATAAAAGACGACAATATGGTAAATGGGCGTGCGGAGAGAGGGCAGATCGAAATTTCCCGAGTGACCCGACAAATTCCGGGCCGCCAAGCACCGAGCCACCGCCAAGCCGACACGGGATACCGCCGACGTTTTGTCAAAATTTCTCCGTCGGGTCCAGTCAGGGTCCCTGAATCTACCCCGGACCCCAGGCACCCGGGTTTTGCCCCGTGGGAACCCGGTTAAGGGGTCTCGGGTCTTCCTCGGTCAGCCACATCAGGAAACCGAAATGACGTCTCACTTAGGCTGTCCGACCGTAGAGCCTTGATAGAATGCGTTTCGGTCTTGGTATTTTCTTGAGAGTTTGGGATCACCCTTTTGTGCCAAGTTCTGGAAGTAACTTTCCGTTTCCGGTCGATTTTCAGCAGGCCACCGTCCAGGTCTATAGTATTATTTTCATCAAACTAAGACAGCAGCATGTTATTATCTAACAAGCCCTGACAAAACTAAGGTATATAATCGTGGCATTCCAGATGGGACCAACAATCCTCACTATATCTTCCCCACACCGAACCAACTGTATTTGTCTTCTTCGCAATGAGTCTTGCTAACTAGCTAGCCGCTTATAGTAGAGAGGACATCACCTGGGCATGTCCATTGGGTTTTCTCGTGTCATGACAACCATCTTTGCTTCTCATTTCATTTTACCTTGACGACATTTTTTGCCAAGGATCTGTGCGCCAAGAATCAATCTGTACGTCAAGGGCGCCCCAAGAGCCAACTTAAGGCAAGCCATGAGGACGAGAAACATTATACGTGATTACACCGAAACTTGACCGAATGACGGATCTTGGCTCGCGAGGACCGTACGATCCTTATTTAACTCTTGGACTCTTGCGGCGAGTTATGAGCTCAGCTAGATCTGGTACAAATTAACTCTCCAGCATGTCCTCCGCCCATAAGGCTGCACTAGTATCCCAGATGAGGCATATGCTACATGAGCTGAAAGGTTCGTTCCAGCTGTGTCGCAGACACCGTCTTTATTGTCGCAGAAGTCGTGAAGCCGGTGAGCATAGGCGGAGAGGTCGAGCAGCTAGGCCCGAGTATATGGGTGTGGACAGACAAAAGCAAATGTTTTTCCTCTCTGGTATACGATGATGTTGCTTCCCTGAAAGGGTTCTTTTCATTCAAAATAGGCTGTATAAAAAATTGCTAGCTAGCCTCAGAGGCTGAAAATTATCGTTGCACGCTACGATCCAAGAGGTTTATACCAACAGGCTTCACAAAGCACACATCCGCGCCAGCGCCTTCCGCCTCTGTCCTATCTGTCGGACTATCTTGATCGGTCAAGATGGCGCTCTCTTTCCATCAAGTCCGCTTTTTTTCCATCAATTCCGCTTTTCCAGTAACCTGATCCGTCGTGTGGTTTCAATACCTTCACACGCTGGCATTTGAAGGTCCATGACAACCAATTAGATCGCAGGCTACTCGACACTTGCGTGTGATGACTGAAACTGAGAAAATATTTCCACGGCATGGAGGCCATCAGCTACGCAGTAGTATGAGAAACCTCGCTTGCGACAATAAGACAATACATCTCCAGAACGCGCAGGTTGACGACGTTATCGTCGATGAGCAATGCTGTAGGCTTGGGAGTCACTTTCAACACCAACAAATCCTCGAAGAATCTTCTCTTTCATTGTCATAACTTCTACTGGCTGGTGTTTCTGCCACATCTGGAGATCATACCTGCGCAAGTGTGAACAAACCAGGAATCAACATTATCAAATATCAACTGCAAGTCCTTGAATTCTACTATGAGTAGGCGTACTCCCGACACATTATCGCATGGAGCAGCAATAACACGAATTAGATGGGAACTCCGGATTGTTTGTTTCAAAATAAAGCCATCGATGCAGTCGGTGTCTTCCCATAGGCCGCTTTCAAGGGCAGACGGTAAAATCTGGCTTGGCCCTTCAAGTTCAATGTACATAGTCTTGGACGATTGTAAGGTGATCACTGCATCAGGATATGCGGCCCGTAGTATTCCTAAAACAGGCTCTTTTGCGACCGTGTCATTCATATCACGTCGCACTGTAGAAATCAATTCAATCATTCGACGGTGTTCTCTTTGCCGGCTTGCTCTTGAATATTGAACTACATCGAAAACAACCCAGTCGGCCAGTCTGACGAGTGTCTGTTGTTGTGATTTGGGCAAAGTCTCCTGGCTCGTGGAGGAGGTCACAGAAAGTGAACCAAGTCCAATGCACTCTCCGGATTCGTCTTGTAAACGAATTGGTGCACCTGCATATGCCCGGAGTCCCCCACATTCGAGGTATTGCACATTCGAGGTATTGTGACTCTTGGAATCTCCAGTCCTCCACAAGCTTCGGCAAGAGGAAGACACTCTAGGAAGCAGGGCGAGCGATTTTTAATCAGAGGAAGAGCCTCTCAACTTACCTCGGAGGCTAAGTAACTGTGTGCGCACATATGGTTTCACCGCGGGGAAGAACGCCAAGTTGAATTCCAACTGTGGCTAAGCGAACGTAGAAATTAATGTCTTGGATGCTGATCACTGCGAATTCCCATCCGATCGATTCCTGGTCAAAGCGTGCCTTCTCCTGAAGCTCAGAGAGAAGCTCGCTCTCTTTTTCTATATTGTAGGTGAAGTACCAAGCATTGACAGCCGAAGCTGTCCGTTTTTGGCCAGGGAGGGGCGAGGATATCGATCCGCGGAGCACGAAGGCCGTTGCAAAACTGTGGACGGTGCGTATGGGTCGGCTTTCGGGGGTTATAAAGATGTTTCCACTTCTGGGGACGCCATTCTAATTGGTTCATCGAATTTTGCTGGGTCGGAGATGGGGCCAACGATCCGCGGCTGTGTCAAGCGATGATAGGCGCATCCGCCATGGGGAAGTATGCCCTCCACCACCCCCCGCCCCAAAAGAGGTAAAGGGTTTCTTCCATATTCACAGGGGAGACCATGATCTCAAGCGAATGGATGAGAGCAGGAATACAGATGCGTCGCGAATCGCACCAAGCATGTGAAATCGGTGGGGCGAGGGGAGACTCGGGAGATCAAGGTTCACTGGTGGAATGAATGGGAGTCCGCGTGGGAAAGAATAGCGAGAAACATCGTGATGTCTGATAAATAGAGTTACCTGACTGCGAATTCTCGAACAAGTCAACCCGTCGAAGTTGGCAATAGTGATCAGGCGGGCATACCCAAGGAGGTCGTGAGGATCCTCCAGGGGAGTCAGCAATGGTCAGCGATACGGGGGGATTTATTCTGTCTCAACTTTCAGGGCCACAGGGAAATTACCTGACGAGTATAACTACGTATAACTACTTCGTGGCCAACGTTGACTTAAGCTCATGTTACCTTCAAGACCTCGCCTTCAGTGTTACTCTCCCCCTTTTCTTATGGGGTTTTTTGATCTTTGGCAATACTTATGGTCTAAAATGCTGCCATTCTCCACCGCCAGATTAAACCCACGCTTTTGAGTGTACTCTAGAAGGTGGACCTCTATTGCCAGTAATTGAATGCTGGCTGCGTGCAGGGCCAATTGTCATGTTGCCATAAGGGTCGCTATGCAATAGAACTACATAAATATATGTCTGGCCTAAGTCGAGGCATTGCATTAGATTGATATGGACGCCGCTATGATGTGAAAAAAAAATAAAAATAAAATAAAATAAAATTCACACACATCACAAGACCGCATTAGTACCCTAGCAAACAAATGGGCGCCTAGCGAACAAGGTGCCTAGCAAGAAGTGGTAGGGACGATCAACATTCATCCCACGCCGAGGAACTCTCGTCGTTGTGGCGTAATTTGTTCTCAAGAGATTTCCGGGCGGGGTTAAGGCACCGAGACGAAATCGCCAATAACCAGTAAAGAGGATAAACGGGACTTGATGTGGTTAGGATCATCACTCACGATAAGAGATTGACAAACAGCTGTGACATTATTGTCCGACTATAACGGTCCACTACGGAGGGGTCCTTCCTTGACATACAGTACGGTGCATACATCAACCGAACCCCTTGCTTAGATACCACTGACCATGGCTGACCCCGTGACAATGTCACGTTCAATGTTTTCTCCCAAGTACTCATAGGACCAAATGTCGTCGTGGTTCTATAACAGGGATGGATCTAGTTCATAAGCTACCCTATGCGTCAGTCTGTGTGAGAGGTACCCACCACATCACAGCTGGTATTACCGCAGGTAGTGATGTCAGACTCCGCTTCCCCGGTGCGATTAACGTGCCCATGGGGATGGCTGAGTCGGCACCCCACCGAGTTGAAAGGAAATAGAATTCCTCCTTGGAGACGAATCAATGCAACCCCACCTTGGCAGTGTATGAAATTCCCGTTGGGTTTTTCATCCAACTGTTTCAGTTCTGCCGAGCCTGACAAGACCTGCAAGACACGCTCTCAAAGGGTTGGGCCTGGATTAAGTATTGCTTTTTTCCCACGTACCAGGCCACGTGGCATCAGTAAGCTCTTGCATTTGAGTGAAAACGTGGAGGAAATTTTAAGGTGAGGCAGTCGGTCGGCAGAGAGTCTGCCGAAATAGAGTTGAAAGGGGGCCGGGGGTTCCGCTGATTTCGACATCATCCGAAAAATGCCAAGGTCTAAATGTTGTCAGCAAGGCTCGGCGTCTCTGCGGTCCAGTCACCACAAAGCACGGAAATCGAGGCTGTGTTATCAAAGGTCGTCGTCGGCGTTAGCGTCCAAAGATAAGACTGACTAGTGACGAACTACTGATGACCGCTGTTGAAGATCATCCTTGGCAAGCTTTCTTACCGTGGTGCTTAAGAGCCACAACCGGACTAGGTAATGTAGATGCGTCGATCCCTTGGCAAAAGGCACTCACGATCTTACTGTATGGCCCAGAACAGGCGGTGCATCCCAAGATACGATGTCAGCTTAGGTCACATGTATGTTTGCACGGTAAACCTATAACACAGCAACTTGCAAGGATGATTCAAATCGACTATACCCACAGTCTCGGGAATTTGAATCCAGAACATTGGCGCCCACTTCTCAGCAAGGGGATAACCTCGCCGTAAACTTGTACCCGTGCCTGAAGGCTCCAGCTAATCGGTGAGCTGGAATTCGAACTTTCAGAATCACCGATGTAAAGGAGCCGAGACTTGTCACACTCCACCGGCGAAGACGAATTCCGAGTAGGGAATCCTCCGAACGTCATAGAGTTTCATTTCTGCTCAAGGTCAAGGGCGGAAATCGCATTCAGCGATGATGATCAGTACGCCAAGGTCCCGCCGAGGCTCTGCCAAGATTGCATATGCGCGATGAATCTATCCACGTCTGGAGGAACTGATTAGGCTTCCCAATTTAACAAGACCCTTCAGTTTTCCTTCAGCTCTTTGTTCTTCTATGTTATTTATTGGTTCTCTGTAAGCAGAGTATGGTGGTCTAGACCTTCTCTCAATAAATACACGCTACTCGATTCGCCGTATATGTGAGAGCAGTGTCACACGTATGCGCGCATTGTAAGGATGGGATGAGTAGTCCGGTTTCATCTTTTCTAAGTTCGCTCTTATCTTTCTTGTCAGTCACCCTTTTTATCCCTTGTGTGGGAAGGATCGGAATGCGCACGAAAACGGGGTCTGTACCAAAAGAGTTAAAAAAGAAAATCGAATAAAAATATGCATATGTTGATCTAGATTACATATATACCGCCCGCCTCTCCTAATTTTGGGTTTCTGTGAGCAATCATACCTTTTTCATTTGTGTACTTGGAGATGACCGGTTATATAACTGATATCAAGATAAACTTCACAATGCACCAACAATCTTCCTCCCTGCCAGAAAACATACAACCACCGACTTCAGCAGCCACCCCCAACCATGGAAGTCTGAGCATATCCCAGGACACCCACCCTGTTCTTTCTTCCAATCTTGATCCTCCCAATGAAGAGTCAAAGTATACGCCTGGGCTTTGGTCATCCGGAGGCAGCACAACGGTCTCCCTCTCTAGCAATCAAATTGCAGAAAGCACAACAGTTGGCTCGGTTCTCAGCCGCCACTTTCGAGCCAATATAGACACTAAGCATACTGATATAGTCCTCATAATATGTGGATTCGTTGGTGGCCTGGTTGATGGGTTGTCATTCAATGCATGGGGAAGCTTTTCGAGTATGCAAACAGGTGAGTCACCTCTAATTCCAAATACTTATGCACTACTCGAGGGAATGGTTCTAATAACATGGGTAGGGAACACTGTTTTCCTAGCTTTAGGGCCTTCCGGCCAGCCTGCTTATCCGGCATACCTCTGGGCCAAGTCTCTCATCGCTCTCAGCGTTTTTATTGCGAGCAATGTTTTCTTCATTCGCCTCCATCGGATACTAAGCCCACGGCGCCGCTCAACAATGATTGTCTCGTTCACCATTCAGACTTTGGCTCTCCTGGTGACAGCAATCTTAATTCAGCTTGGTATTATTTCCCCAAAGCCGGAAGACCCTCGTGCCCCCATTGAATGGATGCAAGTTCTCCCGATTTCCCTTTTATCTTTCCAAGCTGGAGGACAGATATGCGCCTCCCGCATTCTTGCACTAGATGAGATCCCAACAGTGGTATTGACAACGCTTTTATGCGACTTACTTGTCGACCC
>NW_019173334.1:42865-45146 GCF_001773325.1 Penicillium arizonense | reverse complement strand
AGAATTGACTCGGGAGCTACCTCTTTCATTGGAGGGGATATCGTATGACTAGGCACAACATATACTGTTCGTGTAGATAAAAGATATAAAGCTGTATTGGTCTGAACTGACGACTTCGACTATAACCTATTAGGAAGAGCGCACAGAACAAACACAAATTTGGTAAATAAAAAGAGTGGACAACCACGTAAGTGTGGCCAAATCAGCGAAAGATTCCCCGAACAAAACAGATATTACACGACCGATAGTGGCATAATATGCCACTGATATCCTCTGTAAACGAGCTAAAAGCAGCACAAAGTGGAACAATTCAAGCTCTTCTGCAGCCCTAGAAGAGGAGAGAGGATGGGTCATGGATGGACATGGGCAGTGCACCCTAGGTAGAGTCAGAGCTAGCGGTTGGGGCACCCGAGATAGCATTGCACTAGTTGCGTGAGTTCTGTCAGTATGTAATAAGGTCCCTAGGAATATGCAATTGCTTACTTCTCCACCTTTTCCGGGGCAGCATGCATAGGTGGCGCCAGTACAAAAGTTCTGAGGCGTGGTAGCTGTTCACTCAAAATGTAAGTAAATGACATAGGTTGTTCTGGGCACATTGTACACATACGCTGGCCAGTAAGAGCATCTGTGATGATCACAATAAGACCATCCGCCGCCGAACTTGCTGGGGCACAGGCAGAGTTTGCATAGCCTGGGAGAACGCCGGCAAGTGCATCAAGGACTTCGGTGGTTAGGCCACTTGTCACTCCCTTGTTTCCATTGTTCTGAATATTGACCTGGTTGCAGCAAGAAACAGTCAGATTGCCGCACTTTTGCTGCAACTGGTTGAAATCAACACCTTTCTCAGGAGTGGCATGCCACAACTGTTTGCTCGGAACAGATGCGGAGCGGCGGTTATTCGAGACTTGAACCGCTGCTGGCGTAGCAGCCACCGCCATAGCAAGTGTAAGGAGTCCAGCGACAGTGAAATACATCTTGTTGAAGATTGTACTTGTTTGGGTGTGAAATTCAGGAAGAAAGAGTATTTAGGGCTGGTTGCTGCGTTTTATCAAAGACAATGACAGTTGATAGACAGATGGTTGCGATGAGAACGAAGATGTCAAAACTGGACACTAGCGTAGGTTTTTATACCTCAGCTTAGGCAGGCTGAGTATTCTCCTATTTATACAGAACCGAAAGATCTTCAGGACAAAGCCTTGGTCAGACAATCTTTAGGATGGCCCTAGCGCATCTACATAGCCCTTCTAAATACTTTCTAGGTTGAAGTATCCTACAGGGTGACCCTTCGATCTTTAACATTGTCTGGTATTTTGCCCTAGAGTGATAGATGTTACCCTGATAGATGTTACCCTGCTAGGAGTCAGATGTCTAGAGTCTTAGCGTACACGTAGTCCTCTCGAAATTGTCAACGCCCCTAATCTATTCTATTTGCAAAGAACAGTATCATCTAATATTATTCTTGCCGAGCGATGGGAGTCATGTTCCCAGGATCCTCCTCTCCCTTCTAATTCAGGGTTCCCTTAGATAAGACCAGTCTACCGTATATATGATCATTTTTACTTTATAGATAAAGGAGCCGTGACTACTTTTCTAATTAAGGGGAGGTGTGACTATAGCATAGGGGGAACTCCCTCCCCAATTGCAAAGAATGCTAAGACGAGTTCCACATAGTATAAGCTAAGGACCATGTAGCCTTCGGGATTACACTTTCCTCTGAGGTCAGTATAGGCATTGAATATATGGTGTGCTTAGTAAGCTCTTAGGTGCCTCTTTAGCGAGACGCATAATGCTCATCCAAGGGGGTGATCATCGTACGTAGTGCCAAAGAATTATAGTCGGCATATATCGTATATGATTGTCATAAGTCGGCTATTATATCCGTCTTATCTTCTAGCTCGGCAGAGATCCTGCATAGACCCACTAACCGTTCTTTGGGGAATTCCTTGCTTGTCAACCATACAATCAAGCTTTTTTTTTCCCAGGGCCAAGAGCGTGGCCTCACATTTTAGGGCCCTGGCAGGGGCCCTGCTTAGGGACCTTACATGGCGGCTGAATTTCCCGGCCAATGAAAGCATTTCTGGGACGAAGGGATGGACTTTGTTTGATGTCGTGGAGAGAATGACTGCACGTTCAGTGTCGGTAACCGCTGAGTATGGAACATACTGTTGGGAGGGAAATGTGTCCGCCTTTTGCGCATCGACAATGGCGGCCCACTCCGCTATTGTTGGATGCCGGAGGACATCGTGCGAACTGATCTCCATTTCCTATGGACGGGTGTTAG
>NW_019173334.1:4216-42815 GCF_001773325.1 Penicillium arizonense | reverse complement strand
GAGGACATCGTGCGAACTGATCTCCATTTCCTATGGACGGGTGTTAGCAGCAATTTTCATCGCGAGAATTGAAGTCTCCGCCTAGATGGAAATAGCTGTCATCAACACCAACTGTCTCTGCAGCTATATCAAGCAATCCATTGGGGATGGCGTGTAACCTCACTGCCGTCTCGGTCTCCAAACGGTTTTTGTTTCTCTGCGCAGCAAAGTATGCGCGCAGTTCAAGGGGTGGGTTTTCCTAAATGGCCTTGCTTCGCTGCAGTTTGTCCGTCTTTCCTGTTATCGTTCGCGGCAGCTGGGCGACAGAGACAAAGAAGTCAGGAATCATATAACTTGGGAGACCGTCTCGAAGCTGCCGAAGAGTATCGGCAGCGGTAGAAAGAAAAAGCGTCGCTTGGAACACGGAGAAGATCCTGTTCTGTGCATGTGTTGTCCTCATATCCATCGTATATGCACGCAACCAGGCGTGGAGTGGCTACGGCCGGTGAAGTTGTTGGCGTGTCTGAGTATGGCTCTTTCAAGAGCATCACCTGCTCGATCACAATTTCGCTTACCCCAGAGAAGAACCGCCGTACATGATGTTCAATACCTCCAGCTCTACACGCTGCCCCCGTATCTTAATTTGTTGATCAATCAATCAATCAATCAATCACAGTTCCATTAACCTGTTGGAGCCTAACTAGTATCGTAATGGCTATGCAGGCGCTTCTTTCCGGTTGAAGCAAGAACTCGTGTCCGTACGCCTGATCATGCTCCAGTACAAAAAGGTGAGGCTGGTTCTCCAAGAGGGGAAGCACCAGCCCATTACATGTACGCCAAACCCATAAAACACGCAAATGCGTCGAAAAAGCCCAGTACAAATGAAAATTCAATGCCAGTGATGCATTGAATACAAAAATGAATTCGTGGATGCACCTCCACCTCTTCAATGTCCTCTCCTTCTCACGAGACATGTACACGCTTCCGCGTCAAGGTCCTAGCCAGTTCGCCAACAGAAGCATGGTTTGCAGAGATGAGAGTGAATAGTCGGTGCATTCGACCGGATCAAAGTGGAACAAAGAATGCGCGCGTTTGAAGTATACCTCTGCCGTCGCATGCACCTTTCCATCTTCAATCTCGACAGAATATTGACACCCTAGCGCAAGAACCAGATTGAACATACAAAGGAAAGTAGTATTATCGGTTCTCATGAGATATGATGTCGTTTGAAAGATGGGGGGCCCCGTCCACAGTGACTCATAAATTCGGTCAAAGTTGCATTTGTTCAAGTATGGATATAGCGGGTGAACGAACTTCCAATACGCGTGAAGTAAAGTGTCTGCGACTGAGCGTGGCGGTAGGGTGTACTCTCCGACTAAGTTCAGTCTCTTCCTTGGTCCTGGGGTATGTGGCTGTTCGCTGTCGATTGTGAATTTCCGCTGGTGATTTTCAGTGACAAAGGTGCTGTCTGGAGATTGAACGTTAATTTTGTGATTGACGGCTCTTCGAATGTGGCTCATGAAGGCTGCGGCAGAAGATGAACCGAGAAATCCTTCGTTCTGCACTTCCCCTGTTACTGCTCCAACCAAAGCATTAGTTCCAGGGCTGGTAGATGTAGAAACGTCACCAGCGTCGATTTGGTCCACAGTCAGATCGGTTGTCTGTCTTAAAGGAGACAAATGATGAAGGGGGGATGAATCTTCCAGCCGCTGTTCGAGTTGTTCCACTATCGTTTGAAGCTTCCTAACCAAACTGAAAGTACGAAGTGGGTAAATTGATTAAGCCCAATTCTGAAAAGAGATCTTGCCCACTTACTCAGAGTCTTCGGCCTTTCTTCTCCCGATGCGTTTCCATATACACCTTGACTCATTCAAACCGCTCTTCAGACAGGCATGATACACTGGAATAAAGTGTCAGCCTGAGGCCAAATAGATGGTCCACAGGCTAAAGAGCAACCTACCTGGACGAAAGCCATCACACTTGGTTTTCTTGCTTCGACAAGGCTCGCATGCAAGAAGGGTCTTTTTTGGACGTCGTGGAGGATTTCGGGGGTGTTTAGTATATGACCGTTCCATCTTGAAAGTACTACCATGAGAAGGAGATGGATGCATCATACGTGCAGGTGGACGCAATAGCCTATTATTAATACGTGAGGGTTGGCATCAGGTGACCCGATTACGTGATTTTGCTGCGGTTCTCTAAGGCTTATCTGTTGAAATTTGGATATGGATGAGAACACGGAACTCTGGCTTCACCTGTGTGTCAAAGTATAGGTCTACATACTACAAGTCCGGAATCAGCACAATGAAATCGGCGAGAGACCTGGACCAGATTTGCAGATCTTCCCCATCATTAGGATTCATATAGAGTCGCAATGTGTTGAGAGTGTTCTACTGAGCACCACACAGCACGCTCGGGCGTGTTGACGTTTGTCCATTCGCTCTCGTCTTCAAGCCGGGTACGGTTAAATATTGCCATCGAATTTCATACTTGGGCAGTTAGGACATCTTTGAACAAACTACCATTTACTTATCTGTATAATATCCTTCATTACCAGCCCTCGGCATTTTCGTTTCGCAGATCTTACCTTTTCCACTTCACAGCCACAACAAATCGTCCATCTTGCCCAGTGTTTAGCCCCTTTGTTGTCTTTGTTCCTCATTCTCTCTCTGTGCCTGGGTTCACTCCTGTTAGTAACTAGTACTTTGAGGTGGATTACCCAGGCACCTTGGGCATTCGCCTCGCACCCAATACCACCTCTCTTTTGCGCCTTCAATCAACACAATATCGCCTTCCGGTTTCACTTCGTTGTGAGGATCACAGAAAAAGTAGTAGAGTGTGCTAGGCTTGTCACGCGGGACACGAAGGAGAACACGGGTAAGCCCATTTGTCACATATGAATATTCGAGTCCCTCCTGGATCATTACGTGGTATTCTTGGACAATAGCGGAGCAGACAAGCCGCTTTGCATTATACCTCATCTTCGCTTCCTGATCGGTGGGTATCTTATTGCTTCTGACCATATCCTTCCACAGGTCCATTGGACAAAGTCCCACGCGAAGAGTTGCGACAGGCAGCTTGTGAGGCGGCTTATACTCGACGGTTGTCAGAAGGGTATTTGTGCTACCGTCGACACGATGTATGCAGAACTGGTCAGGTCGAGGGTGGTTGATATCAGCTTCAGTCGTTTCGTTCTCCTTCAAGGAATTTGTATGATTGCTGAATCGGATTCCATCTCCAAGGCCGAACTCTTCACAAGCAGCTGGCAGTTTACAAAGCTCAGCTATTATATCGTGGACATGTTATTCCACTCCAAACCGTTCATAGGCCTCAAGTTCTTGCTCGCTACTGATTGGTTTGCGAGCAAATCGACGGCCAAGTCCTTCTAACTCGGGCAAAGACGAGAACAAACGTGGCGCCTGCCCTGACTCCGACTGAAGATATTTGCAGACGGACGTATAAATTTCTGCCAGTTTTGTCGGGCAGTCTTTTCCGGTAGGAAGAGGTATTTGTCCAGTTGTTGAGCGAGATGGTGAATCGACCCTCAGCGATCGGGAGAGAAGGACATGACAGTGCTAAATGAGCTCCACGAAAGTGGTCGGTCGGTTGCGCTCTTCGGCCTGGCGCCTCCCTTCCGCTTCTTGCTTCCGTCTCTCTTCCGCCTGCAAGTAGAGGACTTTATAATCTGGGGAGGAGGGGTCGGCCATCGATTTCAATGAAAGGGGGAGGAATGCCTCGGACAACTGTGACGTGACAGGCCCGATCGAGGGTTTGGTCCACTTGGCCGATGTCAGCTGATCGCGGCTCATGGCGAAAGTAATTCCCCGTACGGCAGTCTGTTAAGGCCTTAAGCTCAAAACTAATTCTGCTCATACAATATTCTTACCGCCTCCCTTACCGCCTCCCCTACCGCCTTAGTTAATTATAGGTTCGTACGAAAGCTTATTCTTCTAATTACCCCTCTCCACTCACTTCATTTACTATGCCTCGGCCTTAAACTACGCTTGATCCCTATAAAGATCGTATTATCTCTCTTTTTCAAAGCGATAATACTTCTATTGATGATATACGCGTTTTCCTACAAACTCAATGCTCTACTACTGTCTTATGTAGTACGATTAAAAGGCGTCTTTAGTTATGGGGAATCCGCAAACGAGCTCCTCGTACGACTAGTGATAAAGACCTTCACTAGCGGATAAAATACTATATCTTCTATAGTGGCATTGACGATAGTACCTTACTTGATCTTCTTTATTAGGAGGGTTTTACAATGACACTGCGTACGATACGTAGAATCCGAACTTAACTTGGTATTCTACGCCGAACCCGTTATCTAGAGTAGTAAGTGTAGCAAATTGAAGAGGTTCTTAGAAGAGAGATCTAAATTGGGGAGATAGAAGGCTTCGGACGAGTAATACTTTATAACTTTATTCGTTAATAAGGCCATTTATTTCCTACTTAGCGATTATTCTCTATCTATCGCCGCTTTCGACCTAATTCTCTCCTCCGTCGTAAGCGTGATCTCTAGCGTATGAAGGGTGCCTATATTAGTCCTAGTCTAAACTTTGTTTAGTATATTAATAGCTATATAAAACTATAGCTATTTGGTATTAAGATCTATGTAGCTATTAATAGCTACTCTCGATATATCGTTTGGGTATATATTAGTATTAGTGCTCGGACGAAACTAAGTGTATATAACTAATACCTTAGGGCTCTAACTACCTACTAATTTTAACCTTTAATCCTAAGATCCGATCTTGGTTCTAAAACCACGATAATAGGAGATACGCACTAGGAGCTTCGGAAGTCGTACGATACTATAATTAGTTATAAGAAGTGCTACTAGTATAGACTAAGTATAGTAAATTAGAGAATTGAATCTTAGTAGGGATAACTTATAAAATTAACGAATTTTGTCTTCTACGTACGGTGCCTTTCCTCTTCCTTCTTTCCTAGTATTATACTAATAATTAGAAAAGCGCTACTTCCACTCCCTTTAGTTAGAAGGCCACTTTTCACCGACTAACCCTATAGATTAGGTTATACTACTTACTATCTATATGCCTATCGTACGGAGGCATATTAATATATTTGTGAAGATATAGAATATATATTTAATTCGCAAATAGCCTTACCGACTAACTTCTATCCCTAGAAAGCTATATATAAACTTTCGACCCCTAAATATTGCTTAGAAATAACGAGCACGAAGGGATCGGACGTAAGGAACCCGTGAAATTAAGGACTACCGCTATTCTTTCAATCCTACCCTTCTTAATATACTTCGTGAAGCTACTTAGGACTAGGATGCTAATAAATATCTTCCACCTGATATCCTTTTTTAGTGCCGTACGGAGCTTTCTAATATTGGGTTTAACCTAGACGATCCTCTATTATTTTAAGCCTATAAGACTAATTAACTACACTGTACGATATATCTTAAGCTACGATCTCGGGTATACTAGTATAAAAACCTTAGATATTTACCTATTCTCCGTGTGTGTAAGAAACCCTTAGCGACTAATTAATTGCTTTTTTATTTTTTATTTGCCCTAGTTAGTCTAGTTTAAAATTATAATATTTTGTTTCCTCCTATCCTTTTTCTTTCTCTTTCTCTTTATATTTCTCCTACCGTACGATTACGATAGGGTTCTTTAACTATAATACCAATCTTAGTGAGATTATCGATCTCACTAATTCACTAGCGTCTTTAATATAGCTTATTCTAAGCTCTTCTTTTATTATATCGTAGTCTCGGACGACGTTAGTAGACGGGCTATCACCTCTTCTTTCTAGTCAAATAAACTATCGGCGCTAAGGTCTATTTTACCAATATACCGAGCTATCTTAGCGGCAGCTCCTTTTAAATAGACTAAACCGTACGGTCTCGTAAGCTCGTCGTGAAAATCGGCTTACTCGCGCTCCTCCCCGGGCCCCCCTACGTACGATTATCAATTTGTGTATATAGTACTACTTAGGTAACGGAAAGAAGTTAAAGATCCTTAAAGAGATTAGTATAGTATAGGATTCCTACTATTTTACTATATTTACTAACTTATTACCTACTATAGTAACTATCGTATATAAATTCTAGCCACGAATAATCACTAGCTTCTAAGATCTTATCGTTAATAAGCTCCTTCCCGCAATCCCTCGGAATATATAGTCGTACGAAGCTAAGGATAATAATATACTCCTTCTTGCGAGTAGTATTAAGGGTAAAACCCTAGTTTTACTCTCTAAATCATTTAATATCGCCTAAAATATAGAAGACCTATTTAAGGAGTTTTATATAAAGAGTAGTACTAGGGAAAGTGTGCTTTTTGTGATTATTAGGCGTACGATACAAGGAAAGGAGATTAAGTAGGAGGAGGCCCTCCGTACGGAGGAGGATATTAAGATAAAGGAGGAGCCTAATCTTAATATACCTTTATAGCTAGAGTCTCTATAGTTAGAGCCTCTATAGCGGGAGGAGTCTCTTTCGTCCCTTAAGTCACTATCGACTATGCTTAGTCTACATAATAAGTAGTGCCCGCCTCCGGCTACTACTACCGTACGCCAATATAGAAAGGCATAGTTAAAGGCTAAGGGAAAGCGGCGGTGCCCTTTACCTTAGCCACTACCTTCTACTCCACTAGCCCATCGTACGAGGGCTTATTTAAAGCGCCTTTAAGAGCAGAGATAGTGAGGAGATTGTGAATTTTGTCTAGTTTTATTTTTCTTTGTTAGTAAATTATGCGTTTTAATTATAAAAGATTAATTAATCACTTAAAGTTTATGGCTGTAGTATAATAAAGGACCCTTACTACCTTCGTACGGTAGTCCCTAGGTAGCGTAGGTGAATATAAAGGTGAATATAGAGTATTTTATAAAAGGTTGGTGCCTAGATCCTAAGGCTAAGATCTAGGGAACCCTATGAAAAGCCTTATTTATGGGGCCCTTATACGTCTAATACTAATATAATTAAAATGCTAGCTATTTACCATGCTTACCTACTAGTATGCCAATTTCTAGCTTATTTTTAGCACTATACGGTGGTCCCTAGGTAGCGTGGGTGAATATAAAGCTTTTAACAAAATATTGATGCCTAAATTCTAAGGCTGAGATCTAGGAAACCCTATGAAAAACCTTATTTACGGGGCCCTTATACGTCCGATACTAATATAATTAAAATACTAGCTATTTACTATGCTTACCTACTAGTATGCCAATTTTTAGCTAATTTTTAGCACTATACGGTACGTAGGTGAATATAAAGCTTTTGACAAAAGGTTGATGCCTAAATCCTAAGGCTACTATACGGTGGGTGACCACGAATCAAGGGGTAGCTACTAAGCCTAATTAAGAATTAGCTTCTCTAATTGGTCGATACTATAGTAGATTTATGAAAATATTATAGTTATGTCTCTCTCTTCTAGTTCTTCTTCTCTCTCTTTAAACTATCTCTCTTTTTTTTTTTAAAGAATAATAATATATCTTCGTACGCTAGGCTAAGCTACCTCCCCCTATGACTGTTAATTTGTGGATATATATACTAACCTAATACCGTCCGATAGTCCTACGTCCCCCGCTCCGGCGGACCCTTTCTCTCCGGGTGCTGCTATTTATAGTACCTTATCGGGTGGTAACAATGCTCTTAGAGGTAGAGCTTCTATACGTATAACGCCTTTAGCTGAATACACTATCCTTTAGGGTATTGTGAATAGCTTACCTAACCTAGTAGGCGGATAGGGAATTGCGCTATAATAGTTAATTGAGTTCTATAAGGGACGTTTGGTGACTAGGGCTATGTATAGCTAGCCTATAGATAGACCTATTCCTTCGAATTCCGGAGAGTATAATACTTTCGTACGGTTTATCGGATATAGAATCTCTATCTCTCGCTTACTATTCCTAGTTGTAAGCCCACTTTTTGAGCGCTTTATACATAGCGAGTAGTCTTACGCCGTGTTTGCCCTACCGGGCCACGATGTCTATTTCGTACGTTATAGTATAAATAGGTATTAGCTTACACGGATTAGACCCTCGTACGTGAATACTCTGTTAATCTAATCGCGTGGATTGCCTATCTAGGCTGAGTGCGAGTAATACCGTCGTAAGCGTGCTTGCCTTAGTGGACTAAGGCCTTTCCCTTTGTGTGTTCGTCTCCCGGGCCACTTTGGCGGTTATTGTGGGAATTGCAAATAGTCTGACTATGCTTCCCGCTGCACCGTACGTGATCAACGAGCTAGACGAAGTGGCTTAAGAAGTTAGCCCTCTGCTCCTAGTGCTAGTCCCGTAGTCCTCCTTCTCCTTGTTGGCACAATTAACCGTCCGATCGTGCTAGATAACAGCGTCTATAACCGCGAGGTTATTGACCTCTCCGACTAGGGAAGGACTACTATTTCTTTCTTTTTTTTGCTTCCCCTACACCCCAGCCGTACGGGATACCTGTGTACGGCGCCCTAAGCAATGACTTGCACCTTTACGTGGTGCTTAGGATCAGTAGCCTTAATGGTGAAACTAAGCAAGTCGACTATATTGGTATGTATAGCGGTGGCAGTATTAGTAATAAATATGCGGCAGAATTAGTTTTGAGCTTAAGGCCTTATTAGACTGCCGTATCCCCGGAAACAAACGTGACTTGGCCGACCCGGGTAAATGATACGCAACGCCGAGAACGTTTCCTGAAGGTCAAGGGCCATATGCAATTTGATGCTGCTTTCTGATTAGCTTGAGCCTCACGGGTTCTTTCAAACTCATAGTGCTGCACCTTATTACGTCCTGGCAGGGAGACGACTCGGTTCTCAACTATCGCATGATATGCCCCAAAAGATGAAATCTTAATGTACTATTGCCATGAAGAACCGCGAAATGTAAAAACCGCGATCTCAAGCCATGGCCCGGTTTTATTCTTGCCTCGGGCATAAATGTTGGAGATTCGAGTGTGAAGGCGATACGCATCCGTAGCTGAGGACAGTATGTTCACGATGAATTATAAGTATCAAGAGTAGGTTCAATTGTCTCTAGATACAAAAAAATATTCTCCTCGCGTAAGGGGGAACGCAAAACCACAACCCGAGACCGCATTCAGCCAAACAATTCGGCGACGATAGAATAGCGACCTTTTCAGCGCTTATTTATTTTTTGTCCAGAATATATATGCCTGCAGACTCCCCGCAACAAAATAGGCCCGACGGGGATAAACATCTCTGCGGGCCGAAACAAGTAAATGTTGAATGATTTCGTGAAACATTGTTCGAAAATGAGATTTGGGTTGACTTATTCCTGGACCAACGCACCTCCCAGTTAATGAGGGTAGTTTGTTACGTTCGATCAGCATCAAGCAGAGGCTCGTGCATTTTCCCGAGCCTGGCAGCGGATTTTTCCCATTGCATCCAGGTACTGTTTAAAAATACGGTGGTAACCGTTTCGTCTCTGGTCATTCATGCACAGCATTAATACGCTAGTTCGTATGCGTTCGTCAACACATGCCCGGCTGGATTCAAGACTGAGTCTTGTAGGGTCTCATGAACTATGCTGAAAAGATGCGAAGAACTATATCCTGATCCGCAAGTCTTTGTGAGATTGGATCATATTACTGTATGGTCTACACTCTGACGTCTTGATTATTGCACTACAGCTTAATATAATTTTACTTTCGTTTCGTTTTCTTTCCTCTTCTTTAGATTGTCAAGTTGACATACTATCATACGAAAGCTTTCAAGGGGATGTGGTAGACCCTGTCATGCACGTTTAGTTCAATGCTTGATTCGATGTGCTTGTGTGGATATGCGTATTGAGTAATGTGTTTGAATTCCTAAGTGTGGAGTATTCTGTATTTCTTCTCTAGCTGTCTACAGTTGCTTCGCAAATGCAGTAACGAACGTATTCCACACCAATACATCAAGGCTCTTCCCCGCTTCCTTCACAGCTGCACTCCCAAGTACTTTCTCTCTGATCTAAAATCTCAAAGTCAGCCAACTGTTCTCAACCCACCAACAAAATCAAAAGATATTTTAAGCTCACCTCACTACTCTCCCACCCCAACACACCAACCCACCTCTTCTCCTCTAGATTTAGACTCGTCCCTTGAATACTATTCCCATTCCCATTCACACCACCCGCCTCTGCAACCGCACTAACAAACTTCTCCCACGCCCCCCTCGCCTCCACTACTTTCCCATCCCCCTCCCCAATCTTCACCTGCCACACCTCCGTCAACGCACTCCCAAACACCTCACTCGGCTCGAAATCGGTATTATATAGCTGTGGGACTGGCGGTGCAACAGAGTGAGGCTTCACGATGGATTTGAAGGTCTGGAAATTTTCTGATGCGACGAAGGTGTTGAAATGTGAGGCGTCTTCCCACTCTGTCGAAGCATCAGCATTAGACTATGTTCGAATTTGCGCGAGCGCTAAGAGGAGGGAAAGAGATGGCAGTAGGACGGGGACGGAGGCGATGACAGCAAGAGAAAGGGAAAGAGGAAAGGGAAAGAGAAAGGGAGAAGGAAGAGGAAATGACGAACCAAGGCCAACACAAAGTCTAAAGTCCCCCGACACATCATTGCCATTCTCGAGGAGAATCTTCCCGAAGTATTTGAACTTGGGAGGAGTGACATGTGTATCAAGGATTGTGATGAGAAAGGGTGCGATCTCGGTGGTGAATGTTGCTTCCGTTACGGGATCTGTCTTCAATGTTGGGACGACGAACTCGGTGAAGGCCATTTTTGCTGTTGTGTTTAGTTGGGAAATTGAAGGATAAGAAATTGTATGTGAGATGAAGAGCTTGGAATTGAACTTCTTATATATAATCTTCCCTCATCCACTTTCTCTCTCCCGCCTCATACTAATCATTCAAAAACCTAACGGCCGAAACTCACAATTCGTCCCAAAAAAAGTCATAGGTTACGTCATCTCTCAACAGAACCTCTAGGCCGAAGCCGAAATCCGCTCGCATTTATAATCAGGTAAGCTCTCATCGTTGAAAATTTTCGTGCCTTACAGGGTAATTCCGGTAAAATTCCCGCACCAAAAAAAGCGATCCACCCCTTAGAACGGGGTTGCCCTATCTAATTGATGAGAAATCTGAGTAATCCACAAACCTTACCCAGACCTTTTCTCCGTGAGAGTGGCGGTGGTGTGTGTCTGGTAAGTTTGTGCAGGGGTAGTATCAGAGAGCAAACTTGTAAAACAGCCCCGCGGCCCCCACCAGTCTCGTAATAATTCTCGATGGCTCCTTAGAATCGCTTATAAATGTGGTTCTTTTGATGAGTGATCAAAACCGTGCTGCGTGCTGGTCTAGTAACAAGCTGGCAGAGTAATAAGGAACCGAGAATAAAACAGATCGACGCTAGTTTCTCGGCCTATCTGTTGTGATTACTGATCATTGATTTATCAGTCAAATATAGTGGTGGTTTCGCCACGAAACGTCAGATCATATGGGGCAGATGTATTAGTCAGATGAGCTCCACGGGCTTATAAAAATGCTAGTTGACCCCTCTATATCAAATTTGATGATATCATGACCTCATCATAAGTCGATAAAGGCCAAGCAACACCAAGACCAAGAAAGATGCCCCGTTTTCAGAGTTCTTTCGATGGCGCAGAGCTTTTCTTTCGGGACTATATTCCCTCTTCAGTCACTGCACCATATAATCCAGACAGCCAACATGGCGATAAGCAACAGCCAGCGATAGTTTTCTTGCATCAATGGCCGCTGTCCTCAGCAATGTGGCAGCCTTTGATGGTACAACTCACTGAGACCTACCGATTCCGCTGTATCGCTCCAGATCGACGGGGCTTCGGGCGGAGCGACTGGAATGGTCTGCAACCAGACCGAACTGAGATCAATTACGAAGTGTTCGGAAGGGATGTTGTCGATCTTCTCGAAAAAATCAAAGTGGGAAAGTTCATCTTCGTTGCAGCCAGCATGGCTGGTGGGGAATCGCTTTTGGCATACACGTCCAGTGATTATGTCCGTCAACATTGCCAAGTACGTGCTGCATATTGTCGTTACTCCTCCCTGTTGATTTTCCCCGCCCCTTGAGAAAAGATTCAATTGATTTTGACGGCTATTTAAATCAATAGGGATTTGTATTCACAAATACATCTCTTCCATATCCTGTCGCTACGCCCGAGTTCCCTCAAGCAACACCTTTGGAAATGTGGAACCAGGTCATAGGTGCAATCCGTCAGGATCGTGTTGGCTTTTTTGCCGACTCATTCAAAGGGCCATTGGGTATTGGTAATAACCAAGTCCCTGCCAAGACGCTTGAGCGGTTTGAGCGGATGGCTGAGGCCGCGGAAGCTATTGCGGTTGAGCGCGCTGTGCAAATCTTCACTCACTACGACTTCAGTGAAAAATTAGCAGCTCTGGGGCAAGAATCCGACGTCCCTTTTTTACTCCTACACGGTGACTCGGATGCTGGGACCCCCGTGGAAACGACCATAGATCGCATCAAACAGATGATCCCCAGAGCAAAAATAAACTTGTACGAGAACGCAAGTCATAGTACGAAAGCCTCCTCCCCACACCCTCTTTCATCGATGAAAAAATAACTAATAAATGCCGTTCTCAGTACTTATCATCACTCATTCCCAAAGGATTCTCAATGATATTGTCGAGTTTGTGGGTTCAATTTCAGCCACCGCATCACAAAGCTAAGAGAAGAAGAATGCTTGTGTCCCAAAAACCAAATCTCAGTAGATTGCAAGAGCAAAGTGTATAGAATTCAATAAAAAATTACATTATCTGCTGTTCAATTTGAATCATCACTTAGACAAATATATATGCTTTAGAGTCAGGCAACTGACTGGACGGAACCTGGGCTAGTCAGAGCTTTGAACTGAAATCTGGACAGCCAGAAGGAGTTGTGGTGAGCGAAGTTGTCAAAGGAGTCATCTTCAGCCTATCAGCGTCCTCAATTGTTCTTGTTACTTTTGACAATAATCAACATGTCTGATGGATATTTCTTTAGCCTGACCAAGACGGACCTTTAATAATTCTTCAAAGCAGGCATTGGGGCATTTTTACTTAGGCCGGGTCCTGAATAGTACAAAGATCGCTATTTGTGAATTTAACCAAAAGCTTTTCCCTCGCATTCTGAGCGCTTCATAGACCTCACTGGTTATGACCTCACATCCTTAAGCGAACAATCTTCATCAATTTCTATCCACTCATGAGCTCTTGTAACACACCCTCGTGAATTACACAAAGTTCAAGCGCCAACTGAAGTGAAGCTAGGTAGCTCAGCCAAATGAATGAGTATGTTGTTTTCAAGCTTAGTTTACAACGACCCAGGACTTACGAGAGAGTTATTGAGGATGAGCATGGTTTGGTTTGTATATGGCACGATTCTTCTTATTATATTGTACCAACCATGGGAGTTTCTACACTCGTGGTAAACATCAGGATACACTCTATTTGTCACATTTGCAAATTCCGTATCTCTGAAGGCGTCGAACCCCAGCAACTTGGTAAGTGAAGTTTTGATAGGCGAGGAAGCTTCTACAAAGTGTTCTAAAACTTATGTCCGCTCCAATGGCCATTAATAATTTCCTTGAAAGACCAAGAAGGCCTATCTAGATCAGAGAAAGCATTGATCTTATTTCCTACAAATTCCTACTGCGATATTTGAATGGAATGAATCCGGGTGCTTGAAGGATATGGAATTTTTTTCAAAAGTAAAAAATATGAAGTCGATAACCCACAAGCGACACTCAGAGCTTGGGTTGGCCGTACGCGCGATTCAAGCTCAGAAAGTCCACCTCGTTCAATCCATAACTCGCTAGCATCTCCTTAGCTCTCGCCTTTTGCATATCTATCCTTTGTCTTAGCGCATTGCCCCTCTGGTTCTCGTTCTTTCCCAGTTGCAAAACATGCACCTCGTCAGGGCCATCGACGATGCGCATTGTACGTCCGTTTGCCCACATGGCCGCGAGTGGTGTATCCTGACATACTCCGGCAGCTCCGTACGCCTGCATTACACGATCTAGTACCTCAAGCATCATTGAAGGTACTTGTACTTAGCAATTTCTTTCATTGCAGCTTTGGCACCCATTTCATCGATTGTTATCGCGGCATTCAGTACAGAAAGGCGGGCTGTATCGATTTCGATGCGAGAGCGGGCTACTCGCTCAAGTTGAATCCCGTGAGAAGAGAGAGTCTGCCCAAAGGGCTTCTTTGCTGGGTTGTTCAATCGCGCAAGCATATACTCGAGCGCTTTTTCGGCCTGAGTATAGTTAGTGCTAATCGTAGAAACGGGAAATGAAGTGGAAGATAGATTAGACTAACAGCACCGATGGAACGCATTGCATGACGAATACGTCCAGGTCCGAGACGACCCTGGACAACCTCAAAACCGCCGCCTGGACGTAAGATCATATTTTCTGCAGGGACACGAACATTGTTGAAAGTGATATGTCCGTGTCCGTGGGGAGCATGATCAAATCCGATAACAGCGAGCACATGATTAACAGGTTACGCCAGGGGTGTCTACCGGGACCAAGATCACAGACTGCTGCTTGTACTTGTCTGGGTTGAGGGATCTGATTTACCCATCACAATATAGATCTTGCAGTTCTCGTCACCAGCACCACTGCTCCACCTAGAATCGGGTCGTGAGTAGTTTCCTAATTAAGGTTGTATACAAATGAAGATATTAACTTTAGCTGGGAGTGTTTAAACTGGGGACAAATGAGCAAGAATCTGCAAACGGGATTTTGCCATGAGGAAGGAGAAGATCCAATATTTTACCATTTCTACTCCAATTAGCTGAATGTATTGATTCGAAAAGGTGGGACTCACTTTTCCATTGAGAATATAGTCATTGCCCTCCTTTCGCATCGTAAGTTCAATGTCTGTCGCATCACTCGAAGCGACCTGGGGTTCTATCATAAAAAGGCGGAGTGGATGACCTCATTTAAAGAGAGGTACGAGTCATTTCTGTTTTTGAGCTTCCGTGCCATACTTGGCGAGCACTTCCATATTCCCAGTATCAGGCGCATTGCAATTGCAAGCCTACCAGAGTCAACAAAAGTGTACAAGACCCCCGAAATATGATAAAATTTCACTTCAAAAGACAATAAGGCCTGGGTTCGACGAGCAACTTTCCACATACCTCAGGAGCAATATCGCTCTTGCCCAGAAGCTCCGCCATCAAACCGTACTCCAAGTTACTGAACCCGGCACCTTCCTTGAAGTGTGCTTTTGGCAGAAACAAGTTCCATAGTCCGAGAGATTTTGCCTTCCGTTTCAAGTCCTCGAGAACGGTAGGATGAGTGCTAAATTGATATTTGGTATCATAGCCATTTGCGTTTAGTTGCTGTGCAAATACTGTATCCGCGGGAATGCAGTCTTCTTCCACGAAGTTCTCAACCTGTATGACACTTAGTCTGCCCAAAGGTGAAGGGAAAGCATTGGACCCACAAGATCCAGTGTCTTCTTGGCTCTTTCGCTGACGAAAGGTCGTGCAATTACAGGGATCCGCTGTGAGGCAGAGACGTAGCCCTTTGCGTCATTGATTAAGTACGGCAAAAGACATATTGAATTCGTACGGAGAAAATTATGGTAGATTCAGGATACAAGATGGATCGCGATGAAGTGCTGATGATTGACCAAAAGGGTGAGCAGCCATACCCCCACGACAACTTAGGTAGATTTAAATTGCCGGATAGTACGGAATTGCAGGAGGCAATCAGTTCTGGTCTCATTTACTATTAGTCATCGTTGTTTCTTCCATATGTTAACACCGTCATGAGTAGGGTTCAGAAGCCTCGGGGACGACCTGTCATGCTCATAATGACGAATTCAACCACGCTTATTAGCTGTTGCATTTAAGGTTAGCTAGCCTAAATCGGTGATGTCAACCGTCGAGAATGTTTACTCATCATGTCGGTTAGGCCATTGCCATTACCTCAAGTGGCCTGTTGCCCAAAGCAAACGCCAGCCTTTTGCCATACATATAAGCGCTATTCCCGGGTTCAGGGTTTAGCGACATATAAGTCCTACACGACTATGGTCCCTCCGACACAGAAGGCTCTCATTGTTACAGCGGTGGGGAAGCCTCTCACCCTAACTACCGACTGGCCGGTTCCTCAGCCGGGAGCAAAGCAAGTGCAAATTCGGGTTATGGTTTCTGGTCCGAACCCTCACGATCAGAAAGCTCGCGATACCGGTTTATTCATTGCTGAGAACCTGCCTGCCGTCCCCGGGAACGACGTGGTAGGACAAATAGTGGCTGTTGGCTCCGACGTGACAGGCTTTTCTGTCGGGGAAAAGGTCTTTGGACAGGCCGGTTTCTTGCCGGGGTACATTCAAAATGGGTTCCAAGAGTATGCTGTCCTCGACAGATTTTATTGCGAAGGTCCCGGATGGCTTCACTGTGGATGACGTTGCATCACTGCCGACGAACGTCCTAGCGACTGTCATTGCGTTCTTCAGTCCGTCGTTCTTCGGACTTCCCGCCCCTTAGACATCAACGGCTGCAGTTGCAGCCCCAGAGGGGGGGGGTGCAATCTTAGTGCTAGGCGGTGGCAGCAACTGTGGTAAATTTGGCGTTCAGCTCGCTGTCCTGGCAGGATTTGGGCGTATCGTGGTTGTCGGCGGAGACGAGACAGAACTCAAATCATATGGTGCGACGCACGTTATCGACCGGCACGGAACCCCGAGCGAAACCGTTTCTCGCATACGCGAGATCGTAGGTGATGACCTACTCTACGCCTACGACACTGTCAACCCTCCCGCCACTCAGATAGTCGGCATTAACGCACTCTCGTCTACCCGAAAGGGCAAAGTGGCTCGGTTATTGCCTATTGGCCCTATGGACGAGTCTCAAGTCGAAAAGAAGAGCGCGGGCTACGAGATCTGGCATATTCTCAGTGACCCGCATCAACACGCCAAATTGTGCAAATCATTCTGGGAACACGTACCGCGCTTGTTGCGGGAGGGGCAGATCAAGCCTGCCGCTTACAAGAGAGTCGATGGCTGGGATGCGGACCTATGCTGCTCACATACCACACCATATCAGCTTTGACCAGGCAGCGACATTCCCCATCAATGCCTTTGCGAGTTTTATCGCCCTATTCAGTTCGTCGGGATTCGATCTAGCACCAAAGTTTTTGGGTCACGGTGTGGACTACGCGAATGAAGCGATTTTCATCATTGGAGGCGGCTCTAACAGTGGGAAATTTGCCCTTCAGTTCTCTCGTCTTGCAGGCTTTGGGAAGATTATTACAACAGCCAAGGTCCGCAGCGATGGGGGGCAATCCCTCCGTGACTTTGGTGCTACTCATATCATAGATCGGGAGGCAGCGGATGTGGAAGATCAGATCCGTGCGCTGGTTGGCGATGACTTGTTGTACGCCTTTGACGCGGTTAACGGTGCTTTCTTGGGTGGTGTTAGCCACCAGCTGGCACTCTCGCTTCTGTCGACCACGAAGAAAGGGTCTTTGGCAACATTGGTTGATGGAGACCCTGATCCTGTAATTGCAGCTACAAAGACCGCTGGTTTCAAGAAAAAATCATATTCTCGGAGTCAGTGATCTGCACCAAGAGCTGGCTGCCAAGTTCTGGATGGAGTTGCCAGGTTGGATCGAGAAGGGCGAGCTGAAGCCGTTGGACTTTGAAGTCATGGACGGACTTGACGCGAAGAAAGTCAACAACCTGCTGGATGACTATCGTGACGGCAGAGCGGTAACTAAGACTCATGTGCATCCCGATCCTAGGGACTCCATTTTCAAACGGTAGATATTTTCGCAGCATTGATATTAGTTAGTACAGTTGTCATGAAACGTCGGGTTTGGTAGAATATTATATAAAAGGGTCATGAGTTTCTTAGGCTAATGTCAACCTGTAACATGTGCTAAACGTCATTTCAATTTTCACCAGTTTCCATGCGGAAACCATTGTTAACAAACAATGTTTTAGTGACATATATAAATGGTCCGAAATAGCTGTCAACACAGACTAGCCGGAGAACGGTACAGCTTTAGGTATGCAGCAGCGTCGAACTGTGCACATCCTGGGGGCACAGGCTTAATTCCGTGAATATGAATACATCACATCGAAGGATCCAAAAAGTTTCTACACACTGCAAGGCGGAATGTATGCTCGACGTCTTTTCGGCGAAACGCAGGGCAGCGACCAAGGCAAATGCCAGACTGAAATTGTACTCCTAGTTTTTGCACAGCTCTTTACATCACCTTCAATTCAACAAGGCTCACGCATAACTATGCTTCCACTTAAGCCCTTATATTCGGCGTCAATGCTGCATCATATCTTGGTAATCCTCAACAATATCCACATCTAGCCGAACTAAGCTGAATTCACTTCGTTTGTGCTTCTTTAATACCACCACTATGGCCATACTGTCCTGTTTTATTGCTATGCCATAACCAGTTCCCAACAATGAACCGGTTGCTCCCCATAATTGTGGAGGTAGCAGCTAGAAAGAACGCGGCCCAGCTTCCTACGGTAGTTGGTTATGGGCTTTATTACCAATCATTTTCGACTGCACCAAACGGCCATCGTGCCCTTATCTCTTCTAACTTCTTGCCACCTTCTAAATCCTTCTCATCCCTAGAGTCTTATTAAAACGTAAGATAAAAAAATACTGATGAAGGGAAGGGCTTAATATGTGGAGCACCAGAGTTATATCAGTGAATAATGGAAGGCGATTGAAGTCAGACAATTCGACGCCATTCCACTTACGCGAAGGGCGCTTCATTTTTATAAACACTATACGGTATAAAGCCTGATAGCGCAGCCCAAAATATCGCCTTCGAATCCTCACTCAATTGTTCAAAAACATCTCAAGGTGCTGTGCGTAGAGTTCTGGCTCCTGGAAGAGATGCCCATGTCCCGAGTCAGGGAAAATGTGCAGCTGAGCCCTAGTGATCCTCTGCTGCAAAAGGAAGCTGTTCGCCGTATGTGTCATAATGTCTGCGTGGCCGTTTGTGACGAGGACTGGGGCCCTGATATCGGCTAGCCGATCGAAATTACCAGTATCAACAGTGAACTTGAAAATTGCCGCCACCTGTGACTGAAGCCCGGCTCCAACAAGGAATTCTTTTCTCTCTTCATCGTTGAGTTGTCGCTCATGGATTCTCTTATACCATTCATGGCCAAGGCTCAAGCTGGTTTCTGAAAAATAGAAGAATAATCTCATCCAATCATCCTCGGTTGGTGCCTGATCACCGTTTGCACCGGCGCTTGCGAGAACATCTCGTGGGGGAAGAGCCACACCTTCTCCGATGGCGGATTGGGTGCCGGCCAGAACCAATTTGTTGACAAGTTGGGGATACTCGAAGCCCAGATATTGAACAACACCACCACCCATAGAGAATCCAATAAAATCAGCCTTACGCACACTGATTACGTCGAGAAACTTCACAACTACCGAAGCCATCCCCTCGATTGAGTCTGGTATGACACCCTCACTATGGCCGATACCAAGGCTATCAAAGAGTATCACCTCACGGTTCTTGGCAATGCTATTGAACAAAAGAGGATCAAGCACATCCATAGTTCCACCTAGGTGATTGACGTAAACTAACGGCAGGGGACTGGGTTTGCCGAACCGACGATAAGCGATCATGGTGCCGTTGACAGGGACAAAGCTGGTCGGGACAGTTTGAAGGGACGTCATGATTGTGGTTACTTTGCAAAAGACGAGAAGTGACAGAAGTGCCAATGAAATAAAGTGGTCCAGATTCGGTATAGAATTAAATCTGAGGTATAATGAGCTAGTTTTTCCGGGGAGGTTAGGGTAATTTATAGGACGTTCTCACCACCCGGAGGGGTAAATATGTAATACTGTCCGATGGTAACCTTTTTGCTGCGATAATAATAATTTCCGATGAAAATGACATTATGATCCGCATAAATTACCATACAGAGCGAAAGAGAGAGTAGGTGCTCCCTGAATAACCCTGTCCTTGGTGGTAAATACCGCCTTACTGTTCGAATTTATGGTACAGACCGAGGGCGCATATCGATTTCGGAGTGGTTAGTAATCGTGTTTCTAGAGTCCGAAAGGCAGTTGTCTAATCGTTATTTATGGACCGTTCGACGACTAACACCCAGCGCTCGGAAGAGGCTACCTCGGCTGTCTCTTTGTTTGATTACAGCATAAAGAACCATTTACCAAAAGCTAGTGAATAATAGTTCTTCTAATCAGCATTCAATGGTATGTGCTCCCTCCCAAGGACGTTCGGAATACGGTCTTTGAAGCCCACAGATCCTGTTTCTCCAGAAACAGGAGGACATTGCATTATAGCGGTAGCTAAAACTAAGATGGAATAATTTTCTGTGACATCTTCTGTCGAGAACCCGGATTTGCGAGAGTATCAGATAGACATATGAACTGAACGTATGTTGCAGGCCGGGGACGTTATGTATACATGTCCATAGAAGAGTGTTGCACTTCATTGCTCTCGTTTCTTCCCCGAGCGTCGTGCGCTTCGCATAGCCCTAGTAGCCGTATTCATTTGCCACCATAGGGCCTTGATGACTTGACACACCCCGTCCCCTCTACACCGCTTACTACTTCCTACCTATACACACTCCTACAAGACCGAATCGCCATAAAATCAAGCAGATTTTGACGAACTCCGAACTCCTACATCCCCATTTTCTATACCTACTGACATTTCTACGTTATGTACAGAGGTCAGAGAGGGCTTAGTTACTAAGCGTCACGCAGTAGAAATGGATTACAAGTTATTGTTACGCAGAAATAAAGTGGTGTCTAGGCACTGGTGCAGATAAATGTGAAATGTGACTGTATGACTCCAGTTTCTTGAGGTTTGGTTATGCCGAAGCAGTTCCCAATCATTGCAATGTTGTCCGTCATGAAACTGACCATGTGGAGACCTCCAAATGAGAGATCGAGGGTCGGCGCTTTTGGTAGCATGACCTGGAATGGGCTTAAGGTTCTATGGTCCCTTGTCACTCAGTTCCATTGCCTGATATCATGGCCGAGAAAGCTACATGTTTAATAATCCGAATTGTGGTCAGTCCTCGGCTGATTAATGAACTTACGATTAACTGTACCCATTCGTACTAACCATTCTACACGGGACCAATCCGCCAAAATGCCAATTCTTCTGCACCCTCATTCATATTTTCGGTGGCTGGGTAATCAAGCCCCTCTCCCCAGTAGAAAGGTCCTTGTCACCAACGGAATTCAATCTAACACGACCAAACGTGGTGCGTTTATTTTTTGAGCCCTGTGCCAACAGAAAAAGCGAAGCTTTTATTGGGATGGTATTAGGGGTCCAACGGACGAGAAAGATGTGAGATACCTCGGATCTGAATCTTGTGATTACTCAACATGAGATTGTAAATTTACTCAGACCTACGTGTGTGTCACCACGGGTTGGTCAAGGCCTGCTTAGAAACCAAGCATCATTCTGTAGTGCTGACCTGGCTTGCCGGGGAAGTTGCCGGGGCAGTTGCGGGCCGAACAAAATGTTTTTGGGCTTAGAAACCATTTTGAAGAGAAGTATATAGTCGATGAAGTACATTTGATCAGAGCCAGTTGATTCTTTTCGACAGCAAATTCCCCATTCTTTCCCTCTCGCCTTTCCCTCTCGCGCATGCTATTCACCATGGCTTGGCCCAATGTCCCCATCAAAGCCGCTGAGGGCATCTCCTTCTTCACTCCGGCTCAAAGTCCACCAGCAGGAACTGCCCGCAACCCCCAGACAAGCGGCAAGCCCATTCCTAAGCTCTTCCATCCCCTGACCATCCGAGGCCAGACATTCCAAAATCGCCTAGGCGTACGTGCTCTCCGCTGTTTCATGTAGCTCTTCTCGAAACTTGTACTCACCATGCAATCTCCAGGTGGCCCCTATGTGCCAATATAGCGCCGATGATGGCCATATGACTGCCTGGCACATGGCTCATTATGGTGGCATCGCCCAGCGTGGTCCGGGAATGATCATCATCGAAGCCACTGGGGTCGTTCCGGAGGGTCGTATTACACCCGCTTGTGTGGGTCTGTGGAAGGACTCCCAGATTGCACCCCTGAAGCAGGTTGTTGAGTTTGCTCACGGCCAGGGCCAGAAGATCGGTATTCAGCTGGCCCATGCCGGTCGTAAAGCCTCGACTGTTCCCCCGTGGCTGGGCGGTGTTCCCGCGACCAATGCGGTGGGTGGCTGGACGGAGAATGTCAAGGCCCCGAGCGCTATTCCCTTCGCTGAGGGTGATATTGTTCCTAAGGAGATGACCAAGGAGGATATTCAAGAAGTCAAGGACGCCTGGGCGGCTGCTACTAAGCGAGCCTTGGCTGCTGGCGTCGACTTCATTGAGATCCACAATGCCCATGGGTACCTGCTCTCTTCCTTCCTCAGCCCTGCATCCAACAAGCGCACCGACGAGTATGGGGGTAGCTTTGAGAACCGGATCCGTCTGCCTCTGGAGATCGCTCAGCTAACCCGTGACACCGTTGGACCGAATATCCCCGTCTTCCTGCGTGTCTCTGCCACCGACTGGCTGGAAAACAGCCTGCCGGAGGAAAAGGGCTGGAAGCTGGAGGATACCGTGGCGTTTGCTCGGGCTCTGGCTGTGCAGGGTGCAATTGATCTGATTGACATCAGCACCGGTGGTGTCCACGTCGCTCAGAAAGTGACATCCGGTGTTGGCTTCCAGGTGCCGTTCGCGGCAGCTGTAAAGAAGGCTGTTGGAGAGAAGATGCTTGTCTCTGCAGTTGGTACAATCAACAGCGGGGTTCTTGCTGAGAAGGTCCTCAATGAGGATAGTGTTGATGTCATCTTGGTCGGGCGCGCTTTCCAGCGTGACAGTGGTTTGGCTTGGGCTTTCGCAAAGGACTTGGACACTGAGATTGCCATGGCTGCGCAGATCCGCTGGGGCTTCACTAGCTTCCGCAATGCGTCAGAGTATATTCAGCCGAACTCGTTGAAGGCATCGATCTTTGACTAAATAATGATCCCTGTATGGCATATAGGATTACAATGCGGAAGGAAGGACGGTTTTGTTTACCCTTGCTGAGGAAATCCAGACCAGCCAAAAAGCCTACACGTGCATTTGGCACGAATCTTCCTAGAAATATCAACAGTCTGGCCCATCGCTGAGTTGGTTTACTTAACTAGACCAAAAATATGAATGCGTATCTGGTCTCGTGAGTTGTGGTATTTAATCTGTTGAGATTCATGGCCTCTCCGGGCATCTCCAGGCATGAAATGCCTGCTTCGCCGAGCATGAAGCTCATGATCAGCATTAAACCTACCATGTAGAGTATAGTTCAGGAGAAATGCTTCTCATTAAATAGGATCTCTCTCTCATGGAGGAGAGATCAGACCTAAACCACCTCGTTAGCTCTTGACCTATATGCGTACTAGCATCATTCATCGTATCTCCAGTTTCAACATAATCCAACGCGCTTCGCTAGATGAAGGCCACCAGAACTATATATATAT
Organism: Penicillium arizonense; assembly: GCF_001773325.1. Lineage (NCBI taxonomy): Eukaryota > Fungi > Ascomycota > Eurotiomycetes > Eurotiales > Aspergillaceae > Penicillium > Penicillium arizonense. The sequence continues at coordinate 19,412 of NW_019173334.1, read as the reverse complement.
TGTGCGTAGTTGTTGGGCGCAACACTTCCCGATAATGAACTTAAGAGCCTCTCAAGGCCTGTCTGGGCCTAATGGACGTTTATGCTGTTTGCAAATTTCGCCTTCAGGCTGACGTCACCGATTTTCAAAGATATTTATCGAACAGCTGCTTCAGCATTCCAGAAGATGATAGGAGCCGAAACCTGTGGGATGACGGACAATACATCCTTCCACAATTCTGACCAGATCGCACGAATATCATCAGTCGACGGAATAAGATTGGTTTATCTGCCAACCTACTCTCTAGATCTAAAGCATACTGAAGAGCAACAATGTACAGCAAACCCAAGCGAAAACTTTGCTTGTTCTCAATTAGTTACTTCTTTTGCTTTGAAAATGCTGCTCCTCCCCAGAGTGACCCGAGGTTCAGCCGTGCAGGATATATCTCCATCATGACGGGTCACTAGCGAATTGGCTAGGTAGCTACTCTGTAGTCGAGCAGTTAAACAAAGCTTAAAAATTGCAGTAAACGTGTCGGGATATATCCTTCTGTCAGCCAAGGGATAACATCCCTTGCTTGGTGTACGCATTCTTGCGCGGAGCTGCGGCTCCGCTGTTGTGACTGCCCAGTATCGGCGCATGGGATTAAGGGATATCTTGGAACCTGACCTGACTTGAAGGAGGAACATCTATCTTACATGAATCAATTGACTTTTGCTTTGGAAGCATATACACTGTTCACTTAACTGTGTACACAGTACCTAGCTGGTGATACCAACAAAAAGATTATTATTGAATTCTATCTTTTCCTAAAGTGGATTTCGAATGCCGCTCACTTCGTTGTGGGGCACCTGATACCGACAAATCATCTATGGAACAAGCTGGAATAGATTATTCATCACGTTTCTACCAGACATTTGATTCGCCGAGGCTCAAATGCAGCATCTTTCACCAATGGATCACCTCATCAATACAGCAGGAGGGTGTCATCCTGGTCCTCAACTATATCGATTTTGATCATATTACAAGCCTGAGCCGCCACCACTAAAATGCGCCTATCCTCCATTGACTTGCCACCTACCAGGCCGTTACATCAAAGCCAAAATACACCGGTGTATATCGCCCGCATGGGGATTTTTCTGAGATATGCTCAAAGGCCATCGCCCCTTTACTGTCATTTCTATAGTAAAAAAACTACTTTGATCTACTTCATAAAAACTAACCTAATTTTTGATTACTATAACTCAAGGGACTTGAAAGTCAGCAAGAAAGAGGTAAAAAGAAAGCAGAGGTCAAAGTACGGCAAAATAATAACTAAGACAGTACACTGACTTCGAGGGATTCGTGTGAAGAATATTCAATACTTTATCCGAAGCACCATGTACAAATCTATGTTCCCTACGCACGGAATGAATTTCGTACATTTAGTATGCCTTGAATTGAGACTAGGAAGATCGTGATAGTATATGCATCCCCTTGCCGAGGAGATGGTCGCTTTTCAGGAGTGACCTGATGATGAACCGCCAAGATTCTACGGTCCATTGCCTTCTTAGGATGCGTTTGCAAAGGGAATTGGCGGTGGTGACGGAAGTGCGGCGTTTGTCGGTTCTTGGTTTGCGCTTAAGGTATGACCTGGTGGCTTCGGCAGTGATTTCAGTGTAATTGGCCCCTTTCGAGCGGGATACGGAGCCGGTAACTTCGGTGGTAGAGGGTGTATCTGGCGAGCTGGTGCCGAAATTGTCGCTCGCTGTATGCCAAGCGACGTAGTCTGAGTGACCATGGCGTGAGGCAGACGGCTTGGTCGTGATGTGTGTGCACTGCAGAAGTGCGAGGGGCGATGGAGGAAAAGATTCCCTTGCATGGGCAGATCACCCTGAGTTGAGGCGGCTCTAGTGACACTATTTCACCTGGAAAGTGATGGTTTACAATGAATGAATGCATACAGAGAACCGAGATAGTACCACGCTGCATATCGCCTCAAGGGGCCAACGTATGAATCAACAACAACAACTGTATTTTGGAATGACTTAATGGAAGTTACACTATGCAAAGACGCGTCCCTTACTCCCTCCCCTTCTCTCACTCTGGGTGATCGCCCTGGACGCTAAGCAATAGAAAAGCCAGCAGACGCTTGTTTGAGCCCCAAGATTCAGACGAGTAGGAAGCACGACGTATCAAGTGCTTTTTCTTTGTTTCATTCTCGTTTGGCGAGAAGTGCTCCAGCCCAGGCAGATCCAGGATTGAGTCGTTCCGGATACAGCTCCAGCATTTGCGAGTAAATGTCTTCAGCTTTGGTATATTTTGCTGCAGTTCGGTTGAAGTTTTCCAAGTACAACTTGGTCTCCTGTATGGTCTCGGGATCAAACGGCTTGCTGGGGTCGCTGTGACCTCCGATCACTGCTTTAGGCTTCAAAGCTGCCAGCTTATTCAACGCTCTTATCCACTCAATACGAGCCTCTTCTGTTCCCGACTCACCCAGATACGGATGGGTGTTGGCGTATACACAGTCCCCTGCCACCACTAGTCCAATTGATGGAACCCACAATGCATTGCTTTCATCCGTATCCGTGTGTCCCAGTTTCACAATCTGCAATTTCTCCCCTTCTAGCTCAAACTCATCACCACTTAGAGGCTCGGCTCCAACAAATTTCTTCGGGAGTAGCCCAGGAAACAGCTTGTCCCACAAGCTTGCCATCCTTTCCGGGGATGTTTCGTATGTCATTCGAGAAACCACTTCCGGTGTAGCGATCACTTTGGCTTCGGGGAACCGTTTGAGGATAGTGGAGCTTCCAAAGAAGTGGTCACCGTGTGAATGGGTGACAAAGATGGCGACCAAGTCTTTCCCGCTAGCCACGACCCAGTCCGCCAACTCCTGGGACGCTTCGAGAGTCAACTGAGAATCAACTAGAACCGCCTTCTTCTCTCCATAAATGAGAGTAGAGCTTGTGGGAACCCATTTGAGATGATCATGTCCCGCGGGACCAGTTCGGGTTGCGCTGTCGCGTCTGCTGAAAAAGACCTGGAAATTGAGCGGCATTCTGACTGGAATGTTGGACTCGGAAGTTAATCGAAAGAATGTCTACGTTCAGCCGTGCGAGTCGGACTTAAAATAGAAGAAAGCATGTGACGAAAATGTTACTGATGACATTTTGGTGACATTTTGATGAGGTGATTCATTGCAAAAGTCCGCTGCAATGTATGTCCAATTGAGTCTCAGACGAGAGACTTATACCTCGGGCCAAATGCGATAAAATAAACACATCCGATCTCGCTTGCTCCATGGCGACACCACATGATTTGCCAGTGCTGCTCCACATCGGAAAATGCGGCAACCAGAGTTTCGCCGTAGTAATAATGAGAGGGTATCCTTGGATGCCGAGGAAAACCGAGCCCACTGTTGCATGCTCAATAATCATGCATCATGAAGCCTCGGAATACCAGTATCAATGATGAATTAAATGACGTGTTAGAATACGAGTTTCCAATTGCAACAAACAATGTATCCAAGCTAGTGCTTGAATGATGCCGATTTGCCGAAAAAAGATTGACCTGTAAGTTTCGGGAAGCTCTTCATTGGGGAGGGGGGAATATAAGAGGACACTTCACTGCCTCTGGTGAGTCTTGTGAAAGACAAGTAGCTTCTTATCTCTGCTTGATTCAAAGTCGTCAGTCATGCCTCCCCCTCGTGTCATATCTTTCCTCACTGGTGCCGACTGGGCTGCGAAGGGGCCACAAACTCCAGCCCAACGGTTCTACGGCGCATATGCATCTGCCATCAAAGAATTCGACCTAACCGCTCATAGAAAACACCAGTTTTATGCCGAACATGCGATTTTTCATAACCAAAACGGCGTCGACTACCATGGTACGGAGATCTGGCCATGGATCATTAAGTTATTCGGTGAGTTTGCTCGTCTGGAACACGATTTTCATGCAGTCTGGGAACTCGAAAAAGATGACGGCACCATTCATCTCATTGCCCGGGTCACTCGAAACATCTGGCTCCCGGTTCCGATATCAATGGCTCGCCAACTATTAGCCTTCCCTTGTCCATGACTTGCGAAATAGGACCCAGCACTGCCCCCGAAGAGACTCCTGAAGGTCTACAGTACCAGCAGGTTTGGCTGTATTGGGACACCTACCCGCTTCAGCCTCCTTTCCCCAAGAACGTCATTGTATTCAGCCCAGTCAATACCGAGAGAGAATCATGAGGTAGCAAATAACCTGTTGGTGGGTGATCACCAGACAGAAGGCATTGTAATGCCTCTAGAAGCAAGCTCTTTGATGGCAAGGGACTTGGCCCAATTCTCATGCTCATGCATTTATCTGTACATACTTCTAGAGTATTTTGTCCATATTGAAAGTTATGGCATTTTTCGAGCATATTGAGTATTTAGTTTCTATGTTACTCGACACGGAATATCTCCTATGTAACCCGTCTAAATCAGCTCAGCAGAAGGCGGTTGAGATCACTTGAACCAACTCAAAACCCTTACGTCCTAGACTAGTGGAATACCTCATCATCAACGTCAACACCTCTGTTGAATGGCTCCCTTTTAGACTCGAATCAGAATCACAGCAACCAATCCCCTTACTATCCTCGGCCTTTCCAATTGACACCGACGACCACTTCCCCTACCGAAAGCCAAAATCTAACTATGCCTCAGTCCACCAATGTCCCGCTTAGACTTTACTGCAGTCGACTCTGAAAACCTACATCCGCCACCCTACCTAAACCTAGACTTCTCATTGATCTTCATCACCAGTCCACAGTAGACCATCATAATTCAAGCTGTATAAAAAGACGAAAACCTGGCCTAGAGCCTCATCTGCAGCACATTTTCTATCCTAACGAGAGGTCAGGGTTCATCTGCTTGTACCGCATCAAGGTGGGAAGTAGCCAGCAAATAGAGCAAGCCGCCAAACATGCAGAGAAGATAAATACATTAACTAATACTGTGTAACACGTGCATTTATCAAACATTCTCGGGTTGGCCGACGTGCCTCTTCAAGAACTCAAGTTGTGTTGTAATGTTCCTTTCGAACCACTCTCCCGTATAGATATCAAAATGGCCCGCTCCATCAAGGTAAAGCATCTGCTTGGGTTCCCTTGCTTTGCCATAAGCGGCCAATTGTGATGATGTAGTGACAAGTACGTCATTTCCCGGAATAACCATCAGGAGTGGAGTCGGCGAGATACGGTGGATCATAGCCTGCCCTTCAAAAAGAAGCATATTCACCTGCGTCTGAGTAGTAAGGGAATTCTCCCATACCGCTCCGCAGTCGTATGACTCCCGCACATGTCTATAGGCGTGAACGCCGGGGAACATAACGTTTGGTGCCCCTATTTGAGCAGCCTCCATTCCATCTGCAATGAGAGGAATTCTCTCCGGCTGGGTACCAGCGGGATAAATGCGATTATTCAAAAGGCTTGGGATCCGGTCCTTGAACGATAAAGATCGGGTCTCCCCAGAAACAGCGGGACACTGCACGATGGCTGCCTTGATGCGCTTGTCCACAGCAGCGGCGTGCAAGACATTTCCACCTGAAAAGCTCGTCCCCCAATACACAATGCGTGAAGCATCCACGTTAGAAAACGTAGAGGCAAAATTGAACGCGTCATAGTAGTCGGCTTGCTGAAGTGGCGGGTTGGATTCTTGGCGCGGCAGTCCATCACTGTCACCCCAGTTCCGATTGTCATAGAGTAGTACATTGTAGCCAGCATCATGGAAGCGATCAGCAAAAGCTGGAAGCCACAAATGGCGAACACCACCCAACTAGTGATATTTAAATGTTTTCAGCAATTGTTCTTCCCCAGTAATGGATAGAGCGGCGGAAACACCTACCCCGTGTGTCATGATCACGCATGGAGACTTGTTGTCTTGAGGATAAAACCAGCCCCGAAGCGTGGTCCCATCGCGAGCGTTGAACTGAATCTCTAAGCGAGCAAGGGCCATTTTTGCGTCCCGTTATCCTCAGGGACAGGAAAGAAACCTTGTTATGGCTTATTCTTTTCTGTAGTTTGAAATTTGGGGATCCGCGCCCTTAACTGAAAATAACCAAGAGGAAGGGACGGAATATAGAAAGGAAAACCCTGATTTCCGGTATATTTACTACCACGTTCTATTAAAGTATGAGGCCGGAAACTTGCGGCCCGAAGTTTCCTACGCATAATTTGAGTTGATCGATTATGTTTTGCTTTCCCCGAAAGTGGATCTTCGATTCGATGTTGATTACTCATCGATATCCACCTCATTTTGACATGTACCGAGGCTTTGAGATGACAGTATATGCTCGGATCTATGACGATTACATATCAGTATAGTGCACGAGCCTCGGCCTTAGGGATAATACGTTCAAAATTTTCTACTTGGCTTGGGACCATTGCGCCTCATGGTTTTAAAGGAAAGGATTGCCCACAATCAATAATATTTGACACCATCATACAAGGCTCGCTTAACAAGCTCAAAGATGGAATTAGCTTTGTCGCATTCATGGGTCGAGGTATATCCAATTCATACTTTCATATTTTGAGGCTAGTCTAATTATTGAGCAGATCGAGCAAGCTCTCGGCCAAAGGCCACAATTTTCGGGTGCACTGGCTATGAGGGAACAATACAAAGCTCTCTCAAACCAGATAAATGCTTCTCACAAAAGGTCCCTTAATCTCAAAATTGGTATGTGCCCGACAAGTAAAGTGCGCCGGTTTTACTTCCGTTTCAAAAATACTAACTTCCTTTAGAGGATATCGCAATCACGGAATATCTTGCAGCTAGGGTTTATACCCCTCCTACTAGTGATGAACGCCCATTGCCTGTTGGTATTTACTTTCATGGTGGTGGGTGGTGTTGTGGTGACGTGGAGACCGAAGACGGTATCTGCCAATTATTATCTGAACATGTTCCTTGCATTATCGTCTCACTAGAATATCGACAGGCACCTGAGCATAAAAGCCCAGTGCAGCTTCAGGATGTGCTGGAGGGTTGGACCTGGGTAAGTCCTATCTAGGGTATTCAATCTACATTTAAGTCTTGGGATACTAACCTTAAAAGGCATGGAACAATGCGTCTATGTTGAATGGTGACCAACCTAGATATTATGCGGTTGGACAGAGCGCTGGAGGTCATCTTGCACTTGCTTTGGCGAATAAGCTTGTCGCACTGGGTCGAAAGGCTGACATTCGCGATGTGGCAGCTCTGGCTCCAATCACTACTCATCCTGCCCGGGTCCCTAGCAAATATGAGGACAAGTATCGGTCCTTCACTGATTGTGCAGACGCTCCGCTTAACACAGCATTTGCTATGAATACATTCTTCGGTACGTGGATGTTTCGTCAAGGTCAATTTATTCAGGTACTGTCCAGACGCCGTTGGTGCAAGCCTTCAAGCGCTCTTAATCGAGCTTCCAAAGGATGGCGAATGGATCTTCAAGTATGAGGTTGACGATGAGAATCATGTCACAGCCCTCTTTTGTATTCATAAAACGAGCATTGCCTTGCTAAAGACGAATTCATGGGTCATTTCAATGGACTATACATACAAAACTAACCGGTATGGCCTTCCAATGCTCGATATTGTCGGCTTCACTGCTACGGGCTCAACCTTTTACGTCGGCTTCGCCTTCGTAAGAGACGAGAAGGATGATAACTATGAAGTTATTTTGAATTGTCTAGCTAAGGCATACGAAGCTCTTGGCCTTGAGCCACCCCGGACGATCCTCACTGACAAAGAGCAAGCGCTAATGAATGCTATTAAGGTGGTCTTTCCTTCTACAAAGCATATGATCTGTCTATGGCATATCAACATGAATATCTTGAAGAAAGCGCGTCCGCTACTCGCTGAGCAGCTCGCAAAAGCTCGGCAAGAGACTGAAGCTTTAGCAAATGCTTCCTCGGCTTCCTCAGCTTCCTCGCAGCGTCGGACGAAGGCAGAGAGAGACCGAGAGCTTCGAGAAATAGTCGATAAAGCGTGGAAGATGATGCTAAAGCGGTGGATTCGTGTCGTCTACGCTATAACTACAGAAGAGAGATAGGAGAGATGGAGACAGCTTCAAGAATGCTACACAGAGCCGATTTTGCAGCCTTTACTCGAATACCTACAAAGCGAATGGCTAGATGACTGCCCAGAGTGCTTCCTCCATGAATACACCGCCGAATACCTTCATCTCAATGAAATCTCGACATCCCGGACCGAGGGAGCTCACTGGCTGCTTAAGCAGGACCTTCAAGTCTCAACCAACGATCTACTAGTTGTTCTCCGCACCTTTGAGAATGCCGTGAAGCTTCAATTCAATAAGATCACCGCTAAAATCGAGAATGAGAAGGTAAGAAGGTCTACTAACCTCTGGCGTCTATTCAAATTGGTAGATAGACGGGTTTCATTGAAAGCAATCGAGCTTACAAAGGACGTCTACAACCGCTACCTACCAGAAGCAGAGGATAAGCCGCCGGTCCTTCCAATTTGCCGCTGTAATTCGAGGAATACGGCAGGGTTTCCATGCATCCATCTCATCATGCAGTACGAAGAAGAGGAGAAGAGCTTTGAGCCTAACTTATTTCATCAACACTGGCATTTATACAGTGTATTTGCGCCTCCTATTAACCCGCTACTCCTACTCCAGGATCCTCTCCAAGTGCGCCGGCGAGGGCGCCCCCGAGGCGCTAGGAACTTCATCGGCGGCGGCGAAAGCACCCAAGCAAGCACCCAAGACACCTCCACCCAGCGAGACCCCTCCGGCTTCGAGCTCATGCTATCTCAGGAAGGTGGCCGTGGCCGTGGACGTGGCCGAGGATGTGGCAGAGGACGTGGAGGGACACAACACGCATCGCAGGGGGTGGGAATAGCTTCATGTACGGTCCAGGAAGCTCATACGGCATCGCCAGCGAGCAATCCTGCTTCGCCGAGCATAGGAATAGCTTCATATACGGCCCAGCGCGAGGATTCCTGGCCCGACCGCCTCAGGAAGCGTCAGGGAGCTCCATAAATGGCTGATCCAATACAAATTACTCAATTTCTTCACAATTCTCATGCGATTCTTCAAGAAATTTAACCCAGAATAACTGGATTCCTTCATTTCTGCAGAGTTTTTGAAAACAGCATCTATTTCCTATTTAGGACTAGCGTCGTGCAGTTGGCATGGTGGGTGGTAGAGTACGAAAGTGACTTCATTTAATTAGGGGGCTGCATAGTAAATGTAAGTACCTCAAGTTTACGGTGGTGGCAGAAATATGTCCGGCAGAAAAAAAGTTTGGCCTGAGGATTCAGGCAGGGAGGTGTTGCATTAACGTAATTCACATGCGAGCTGCGCACACAAGCGAACTGCGCACCCCCACCCAAAACGCGTCAATTAATTAGACTCTCTCTATTCAACCACCCACCATGCCACCAATTCGTACTAAATCCTCTCGAAATTTAGTAGAGCAGGAGGGTAGGATCTTATTAGCTATACAGGCTATTCAGAAGCAAGAAATTGGCGCTGTTCGTGCAGCAGCGCGTGTATTTGATGTGCCTGAATCGACACTCCGTACGCGCCTTAAGGGTTCTACGAATCGCGCTGAAACTCGCGCAAACGGTCATAAATTGACTGAAATTGAGGAGGAATCTCTTAAAAAATGGATTCTCTCTATGGACTCTCGCGGAGCACCCCCTCGGCCTTCTATTGTACGAAGAATGGCGAATTTACTACTCGCGGCGCGTGGATCTACCCCGACTACTTCGGTCGGTCAAAATTGGGTTGCAAATTTCGTGAAAAGGCATCCGGAGCTATCGAGTCGCTTTTCGAGGCGATATGATTATCAGCGCGCTAAATGTGAAGACCCAAAAATCATTTACGAATGGTTTAATCTCGTCCAAAAAACGATACTTCAATACGGCATCGACCCCGACGATATCTATAACTTCGACGAGACTGGATTCGCAATGGGCTTAATTGCGACCGCGAAGATCGTAACGAGGGCTGAATACTACGGTCGGCGAGTACTTTTGCAGCCCGGAAATCGCGCGTGGGTGACTACAATTGAGTGTATAAATGCTTCAGGGTGGGCGCTTCCTCCGTGCGTGATTTTTAAGGGCAAAGTCTATATCGAATCTTGGTTCGATGGCCGCCCGGAGGATTGGCGCTTCGAGGTTAGTCCGAATGGATGGACTTCCGATGAAATTGGCCTTCGGTGGCTCGAAAAGCTCTTTATTCCGTCTAATTCTTCGCGTACGAAGGGGAAGTATAGACTTTTAATACTCGACGGCCACGGAAGTCATTTAACCGCGGAGTTCGATCGAATTTGCGAAAAGAACGATATTATCGCAATTTGTATGCCTCCGCACTCGTCTCATCTTTTACAGCCTCTTGATATTAGCTGTTTTGCGGTGTTAAAGCGCGCGTATAGTCGGCTTATCGAGTCAAAAATGCGGGCTAGAATCAACCACATTGATAAGCTAGACTTCCTCGAAGCCTACCCGTCCGCGCGAATTGAGGCATTTAAATCGGAGACTATTAAGAATAGCTTCGCCGCCGCCGGTTTAATGCCTTATAATCCCGATTGAGTGATCTCGAAGCTCGATATTCGCCTTCGAACCCCGACACCCCCCTCGAGCCGAGGAAGCGAGTGGGAGCCAAAAACGCCGTCGAACTACGTCCAATTACAAAAACAAGCTTCCTCAATTAAAGCTTTGCTAAAACAGCGCTCAAAAAGCCCACCGAGCCCGCTTAACTCCGCGATAAATCAGGTTTTAAAGGCCTGCCAAATTACGATGCAATCGGCAGCTTTGCTCGAGAAAGAAGTAAGCGAATGACGCGCTGAAAACGAGACGAAGAAGCGAAAAAGGAGTCGGTCTAAAAGGCAAATAGCTTCCGAAGGAGGCCTCTCAGTTTTAGAGGCCTCTACCTTAGCAATGCAGCCAGAGCAGGCAAATTTAGCACAAGTGTCCCGTGAGGCAAGACCGCCTCCGGCACCTTTACAGCCACGTACGAGGGCCTTACCGAAGTGTGGAGCATGTGGAAATGAGGGTCATAAAAGAAATGCATGTCCTAATAGACCTCGAGTTTAGCTAATTGAATTTAATGGCGTTTTGGTTAAGATAAATGCATTTAACATTAATAGGTTGGGTGGGGGTGCGCAGCTCGCTTGTGTGCGCAGCTCGCATGTGAATTACGTTATCCAAAGGGGTGTTGAATTATCAATCCATATATATAGGGGATTGATACAGACACCACCCTTTGGATGCTAACACCACCCCCTGCCTGAAAAGCCAGGCATCAACTTTTTCTGCCGGCAGTATTTCCTGCCAGCACCATCGATTCGACCTCGAATCGATGGTACTTCCATTTACTATGTAGCCCCCTAGCAAAATTAAGTCACCTTCGTACTCTACCATCGACCATCCAAAAATGCAAAATGAATAGCGCTAGTCCCGAATAGGAAATAGATGCTGTTTTCGAAAACTCTGCAGAAATGAAGGAATCATGCTATTCTGGGTCAAATTTCTTGATAAATTGCATGAGAATTGTGAAGGAATTGAGTAATTTGCATTGTATCAGCCATTTATGGAGCTCCCCGACGCTTCCTGAGGCGGTCGGGCCAGGAATCCTCGCGCTGGGCCGTACATGAAGCTATCCCCATGCTCGGCGAAGCAGGATTGCTCGCTGGCGATGCCGTACGAGCTTCCTGGGCCGCACATGAAGCTATTCCCACCCCATTGTCTCCCTGTGATGCCTGTTGTGTCCCTCCACGTCCTCTGCCACGTCCTCTGCCACGTCCTCGGCCGCGTCCACGGCCCCGTCCACCTTCCTGAGAAGCTTGTTGAGCTTCCTGGACCGTAGATGAAGCTATTCCCACTCCGTTCTCTCCCTGTGATGCCTGTTGTGTCCCTTCACGTCCTCTGCCACGTCCTCTGCCACGTCCTCTGCCACGTCCTCGGCCCCGTCCACCTTCCTGAGATAGCATGAGCTCGAAGCCGGAGGGGTCTCGCTGGGTGGAGGTGTCTTGGGTGCTTGCTTGGGTGCTTTCGCCGCCGCTGATGAAGTTCCTAGCGCCTCGGGGGCGCCCTCGCCGGCGCACTTGGAGAGGATCCTGGAGTAGGAGTAGCGGGTTAATAGGAGGTGCAAATACACTGTACAAATGCCAGTGTTGATGAAATAACTCAGGCTCAAAGCTCTTCTCCTCTTCTTCGTACTGTATGATGAGATGAATGCATGGGAACCCTGCCGTATTCTTCGAATTACAGCGGCAAAGTGGAGGAATCGGCGGCTTCTCATCGCTTGCTGGTCGATAGCGGTTGTAGACGTCTATTGTATGCTCTATCACCTTGGCCGAAATTCGTCCAACAACTAGCCTAAATAGCTGCTTCCAGCGAGTATCGGTAGACCTCCTAATCTTATCATTCTCGATCGTATCGGTGACCTTCTTGAATTGAAGCTTTACAGCATTCTCAAAGGTGCGGAGAACAACCAGTAGATCATTAGTCGAGACTTGAAGATCCTGCTTAAGCAGCCAGTGAGCTCCCTCGGTCCGAGAGGTCGAAATCTCGTTAAGATGAAGGTATTCGGAGGTGTATTCATGAAGGAAATACTCGGGGCAGTCGTCTAGCCATTCACTTTGTAGATACTCGAGTATTCTTGAAGCTGTTTCCATCTCTCCTGTCTCTCTTCCGTAGTGATAGCGTAGACGACACGAATCCACCGCTTTAGCATCATCTTCCACGCTTTATCGACCATTTCTCGAAGCTCTCGGTCTCTCTCTGCCTTCGTCCGACGCTGCGAGGAAGCTGAGGAAGCATTTGCTACAGCGTCAGTCTCTTGCCGAGCTTTTGCGAGCTGCTCAGCGAGTAGCGGACGCGCTTTCTTCAAGATATTCATGTTGATATGCCATAGACAGATCATATGCTTTGTGGAAGGGAAGACCACCTTAATGGCATTCATTAGCGCTTCTTCCTTATCGGTAAGGATCGTCCGGGGTGGCTCAAGGGTAAGAGATTCGAATGCTTCAGCAAGACAGCTGAGTATCACTTCATAGCTATCCTGCTTCTCATCCTTCATGAAGGCGAAGCCGACGTAAAAGCTTGATCCAGTAGCAGCAAAGCCAATAATATCGAGTAAGGGAAGGCCGTATCTATTAGTTTTGTATGTAGAATCCATTGAAATAACCCATGAATTAGTCCTAAGCATCGCAATACTCGACTTATGCATACAAAATAAGGCAGTGACGTGATTCTCATCATCTACCTCATGCTTGAAGATCCATTCGCCATCGCGCGGAAGCTCTATCAAGAGAGCTTGAAGCGGCGTACGGCCAGCAAGGAATTCAACATGAAGCTTCCTCCGAAGGTTATAGACGTCTCGGGCTGTAAGACATGACTCCTCATCCTCCTTTCGAATGCTAGTGAGGATATGACGTGTAGAAAGGCCCTGTTGGAGCTGCTTTTGAATCACCGGCGCCTTTGTAGATAGCTCCTGCTTCCGTTGAGCGACATGGGTAGATGGAGGCGAAGGCTCATGGTTATGCTCTTGCTTGTCGACCGTAAGCTTCCAACGACCGTCCTCTTGAAGCCGAAGCCGGAGTAAAAATGGGCAGTCAATAGCTATGGAGGTAGTCTGCCGCTTTCGCTCAGGGCCATCATTAGGCCGCGCTCGTAGAGTACGACCCCGGTCACAGCATAGCTTCACTATCTTTTTGACGCCTTTCTTAGCTATTGAGCGTAGTATTGAGACTGCATAGCCATGCTCGCGGGCGAAGGCATTGATCGCGGTGATTCCTTGCTCTGGCGTATCGTATTGCTCGAGAGGAGGTAGCGGGAGGATATGGAGGCTTGGCATCGCGTCATGGAGGCTTGGCACGGTGTTTTGGAGGCTTGGTATCGTCGGCGGGGACTCGGGAATAGCTTCAGGCTCAGAATCAGACGGCGAATTAGGCTGTGAGGAAGCCATTGTAAAAAGCAATAAAATGCGAGAGAAATGGGTGGAAACATGGGAGGTTTGAAGGTGTAAACAACAATTATTTTGGATTTCTTCTTGGGTACTACAGTGGTACGAGAGTGACTTATTTTTACTAGCAATTTACATAGTAATTGGAGGTACCTAAGGTGTGATATACATGCAGGGTAGTGGTAGCAATAAATAAAAGTTCGAGGATGAAGCGGTGAGAAAAGCGGTCAGTTGATGCCTGGCTTTTCAGGCAGGGGGTGGTGTTAGCATCCAAAGGGTGGTGTCTGTATCAATCCCCTATATATATATCTATCCAAGGTCGATGGTGGGGAAGCCATCCGTGAAGCACCCCCATTACTCTGAGTGTAGTGTTTGTCCCCCAATATATATCCATATACCCCCCCACACTATACGAAACCTCCCGTTTCTCCCCCCAGCCATAAAGTGTCCCCCCAACCATCGACGACCTTCCCCCATGCTCCCCCGTCGCCCCCCGTTACCCCCCAGCCCGGCGGCACATGCCTATGTCTACCAGCAAACTGGCGGGTCCTGACTAACCCCAGCATGAGATCACGTGGACGCCTCTCCGTCCCCCGTGCGCCCCGTGTACTTCCTCCCCGGGACGACATTGCCGCCCCCGCGGGCGGCGCGACGCCCAACGCCTGCCCCCCGCGCTGCCCGCCTCTTAACCCACCCCGACCGCCCGCCCCCGGCATCTCGCCAACTCCCCCGGCCCCGCCAACTGGCTACCTCCCCCCGGTGGCCTCGCCCCGGCCCCCCATCTGGGCCGTGACGCGCCCCCGGAGGCCTTTGGTTCGGAGCTAGGGGACTGGGGCCCTGCCGGCGGATGGGGGCTGCTCGAGGATCACGGGGGGTAAGCAAGGTCTCACCCAGCCAGGCCACCCCCACATGGCCCGACCCGTGAGTCCTTACCGCTCCCAAAACCCTCAACGCAACGCACCGCATCCGCCGGGACAGGTCTCCCAATTCGCCAGCCCCGGACCATCGGGCCCGGTTCGCCTCTACACAGACTCACCGACCCCGGTTGGGGGATAGAAATTCAGGCAACAGTAAACGGTGCCAGTTTTGTCAAATGGGCAGATTCCTACTATGGGCGTGGTCCGTGCCACGCAGTTTTCCCATACAAAGTGGGCCACCCGGGCCGGATCCTGGGTGACTTTTTGCGGACTTGGTCGCTTCCAAGTCGATATATCACGTACAGTACGGAGGACGGACCACTATGCCTGGCCCATCACTCCCCATGCTCCCCCCGGACCGTATCAATCGCCCCTGGCTACATCCC